>NC_088870.1:11403958-11615683 GCF_032884065.1 Artemia franciscana | reverse complement strand
AGGAGGTGAGCCCCTCATATGGGTAATAATTTCTGTTTGTTTTAAGTTTTATTGCTGTTCCTTACTTCCAGCTGAAAAAAGCTTTTTCACTTTTATTTTTTAATTGTTTTTTTTTAATAATGCTAGTAAATCCTGCTCTCCCTTCATGGAATTTTTCTTCTCCCATTACAAATTCTCGAAGGAAAGTTCCCCCAGCATATCCCCCTCTTCTCAACCCCTCCCCCAAACCAAAAAAATCCTCCTGAAAACGCCTGTATACTTCCCGATAACCATTACTATATGTAAGCACAGGTCAAAGTTTGTAACTTGTTGCCCCTCCCACGGGGACTGTGGGGGAGTAAGTCGTCCCCAAAGACATAGTTATAAGGTTTTTTGACTACGCTGAATAAAATGGCTATCTC
This sequence comes from Artemia franciscana, assembly GCF_032884065.1. Taxonomy (NCBI): domain Eukaryota; kingdom Metazoa; phylum Arthropoda; class Branchiopoda; order Anostraca; family Artemiidae; genus Artemia; species Artemia franciscana. The sequence goes on along the minus strand of NC_088870.1, from coordinate 11,615,282 downwards.
AGAATTTTGATCCGTTGACTTTGGGAAAATAATTAGCGTGGGAGGGGGCCTAGGTGCCCTCCAATTTTTTTGGTCACTTAAAAGGGCACTAGAACTTTTCATTTCCGTTAGAATGAGCCCTCTTGCAACATTCTAGGACAACTGGGTCGATACGATCACCCCTGGGGGAAAAAAAAAAAAAAACAAAAAAACAAAAAAACAAATAAACACGCATCCGTGATCTGCCTTCTGGCAAAAAATGCAAAATTCCACATTTTTGTAGATAGGAGCTCGAAACTTCTACAGTAGGGTTCTCTGATACGCTGAATCTGATGGTGTGATTTTCGTTAAGATTCTATGACTTTTAGGGGGCGTTTCCCCCTATTTTCTAAAATAACGCAAATTTTCTCAGGCTCGTAACTTTTGATGGGTAAGACTAAACTTGATGAAACTTATATATTTAAAACCAGCATTAAAATGCGATTCTTTTGATGTAGCTATTGGTATCAAAATTCCATTTTTTAGAGTTTTGGTTACTATTGAGCCGGGTCGCTCCTTACTACAGTTCGTTACCACGAACTGTTTGAAAATTAGAGTGTTCATAATTTAGCAGAAGAGTGTGCAAAAAGGGGCTTGTAGCGGCTCTATTTTAAAAGTATAAGCATAGGCTGTTATGTTATTATGTCGTACATATTGTCACACAGGTACTAAGCTCTATTACTTGTATTAATATAACAAAAATCCCTTAGGGAGTTTGTGTAAGGGTAGAAAGAACAATTTGTTAAAGATGATAAAACAGGAGTTGCCCATGAAGCAACACGAGTTTCGAAAATCAGAAATGTGTAACAGTATCCGATAGGGTATAGAGGGAGGGTTTATTTCCCCCTCTGGATGAGATGAGTCTAAGATCCCCCCCCCCCCCCCAAATAAAAAGCAAAAGTGCCGTAGAATGAACTTTTTCAACAACACACCCGCCCTACCTCTAAGGCAAAGACTCTGATGCACTTCCCCCCATAAGGATCGATGTAAAAATACTACTAACGAGAAGTGTTTTTATTGTACATAGTCTCAAGCTAAATCGAGCCTAACTTGCCTCAAAAGTAGCAGTAAACTAATATATTTCAAATCAAATGCAACAAATAAATTAGTGGCACACCAAAAAGTGACGGTCTGCCTTTGAAAATGGTAATTAAAAGTGGCATATTAGTTTATAATGCAAGGATGAAATGTTTGAAATCAGAATGCCACCTATCATGGTGACAGGAACTTTTTGCATCAGACAAATGATTTCTAATACCCTTGAATGGTTTAGAACATCGGTACAATATGGATGTTTTTGCGGGTGGTAATGTTTTTTTTTAAATAGAGATTCAGATAACTGGGAGTAAAGTGGTAAACTGACTTGGTGGCTGAATGTAAAAACTGAGTGGAAAGCGGACCAGGTACATTCTTTTTTTATGGCACTTGGTATTAACCAAGTGACATAAAGCGATCGCAAATTCTGTCTGTCGGTCTGTCTGTCGGTCTGTCTCTCCCGGTTCTGCTACTTTAGGCACTTCCAGGTAAGCTAGGACGATGAAATTTGGTAGGAGTATCAGGGACCGGACCAGATTATTTCGTGATCGTTTTTGATTCTAGATTAGAGCGTTTTCGTGATTTGACCCACTGGGGGGGGGGTATGGGGGGGGGGGGGGTGAGGGGTCGGTTAATTCGGAGAAAATAGAAAAAACGAAGTATTTTTAACTTACGAACGGGTGATGGGATCTTAATGAAATTTGATGTTTGGAAGGATATTGTGTCTCAGAGCTCTTATTTTAAATCCCGACCAGAGCCGGTGACATTGGGGGAAGTTGGGGGGGGAACCTAAAATCTTGGAAAACAGGAAATAAAAACTTGGAAATAAGCAGAAGTCCTAGATACATGATTGACATAACCGGAACGGATCTGCTCTGTTTGAGGGAGTTGGGGTGGTGGTGGTTAATTCTTAAAGTTAGAAAAAATGAGGTATTTTTAATTTACGAAGGAGTGATCAGATTTTAATGAAATTTCAAGTTTGGAATAACATTGTGTCTCAGAGCTCTTATTTTAAATCTACTGGATCCGGTGACATCGGGGGGAACTGAGGGGGGGAACCTAAAATCTCGGAAAACGCTTAGAGTTGAGGGATCGGGATGAAACTTGGAGGGAAAAATAAGCACAAGTCCTAGATACGTGATTGACATAACAGGAATGGATCTGCTCCCTTTGAGGGAGTTAGGGGGGGGGGAGGGGTAATTCTGAAAAATTAGAAAATTTGAGGTATTTTTAACTTACGAAAGAGTGATCGGATCTTAATGAAATTTGATTTTTGGAAGAATATCCTGTCTCAGAGCTCTTATCTTAAACCCCGACCGGATCCAGTGAAGGGAAAGTTGGGGGGGGGGGGGCGGAACCTAAAATCTTGGAGAATGCTTAGAGTGGAGGGATCGGGATGAAACTTGATGGGAAAAATAAGCACGAGTCCTAGATACGGGATTGACATAACCAGAACGGATCTGCTCTTTTAATTCTAAAAAATTAGAAAAATGAGTTATTTTTGACTTACGAAAGAGTGATCGTATCTTAATGAAGTTTCATATTTAGAAGGACCTCGAAACTCATATCTCTTATTTTAAATTCCGACCGGATCAGTGTCATTAGGGGGGGGGGGACCGGAAATCTTGGAAAACGCTTAAAGTGGAGAGATCAGGATGAAACTTGGAGGAAAAGATAAGCACAAGTCCAAGATAGGTGACTGACATAACCGGACTGGATCCGCTCTCTTTGGTGGAGTTAGAGGGGGGGGGGGGTAACTCGGAAAAATTAGAAAAAATGAGGTATTTCTAACTTACGAACGGGTGATCAGATCTTAATGAAATTTGATATCCAGAAGGATCTTGTGCTTCAGAACTCTCATTTTAAATCTCGACCAGACTCGGTGACATTGAAGGGAGTTGGAGAGGAAGCCGGAATTCCTAGAAAACGTGAAAATCGAGGTATCTTACGATTGGGTGATCTTAATGAAACTTGATATATAGAAACATCTTATGTCTCAGATGCTCCATTTTCAATTCGAATCGGATCTGGGACATAGAGGGTTGGAGGGGGGAACAGAAATCTTGGAAACCGGAAATCTTGGAAAACCCTTACAGTGGAGAGATCGGGATGAAACTTGATGGGAAGAATAAGCACAAGTTATAGACACGAGATTAACATAATTGGTACGGATCCGCTCTCTTTGGTGGAGTTAGGTGGTGGGGTTCAGTGCTTTGGCGAATTTGGTGCTTCTGGACGTGCTAGGACGATAAAAATTGGTAGGCGTGTCAGGGAGCTGCACAAATTTACTTGACAAAGTCGTTTTCTCCGATTCGACCATCTGGGGGGCTGAAGGGAGAGGAAAAATTAGAAAAATTGAGGTATTTTTAACTTACGAGTGGGTGATCGGATCTTAAAGAATTTTAATATTTAGAAGGACCTCGTGACTCAAGAGCTCTTGTTTTAAATTCCGACCGGCATTAAGCCTCTGATTTTCCTTTTAAAGCAATCTATTGATTCTTATAATTTTGCTAGAGCTCATACCATGTGAGTTCTTGGCTCTTCCGATCTCGTCACTAGTGCCATATGAGCTCTTAGCTCTTGTTTCTACTTAAAAATATAACGAAAAAACAGAACATCAATAGCAATGATTGGCAAAGAAACTACTTTTATAGGAATATTTTGGAGCAAGACCGAAGTTACCATATAAGTAATTTTGGTAATACCAATAGGTAATTTAATGAATTGCTTCATCTGCTTCAAAAATTTATCAATGACAAATTTGTTAAGCATAAAAATTGCAAATAGAATAGAAATAATAACAGTATTAATTTAATATTTTTTTTAAATAATACTATCAGTTTTTGAATATTTAATTTTAAAAAACAGTTTAGGATAATATAAAGACAAATGACAAGAAAAAATTGTCTAATGTTCTACTGATAGGTGTGCGAATTGAAATTTTTTTTTAGTGGAAGAGATTCATGACTATATTTAATTTTATTGGACTAATCAAATGATAGAGTGAGGGAGGACTGGAGAAGCAATCACGCCCTTCAGTTTTGTAAAAAAAATAAAATAATGGTGACTCTCAGTTGAATAGAAATTTCTCGAACAAAGAAACAAAAGATGTAGTTGTATTATTTGTGCTAATAGCAATGGGTCCAAACCTTCCATTATGCTAATGGTATTTCATCCAGTTTTGATTTTGAGGGGGAGGGGGTCAACTATAAGGTACGTTTAGGCCATCAGTAGTCACCAAATCTGCTTAGTTCCTACTTTTGTGGACTCCTTTGTATTCAAGGGAATGTAAGAGGGGAGAGGCTCAGAAATAATGTCCCGCTTCTAGCATAACTTCGTGTGCTAATAGCTAGCGGTTTGTGCTATACGAAAATACGCTATTTACGCTCAAGTTTGACTCTTCCTCACAACTGCCTTATTATGAAAATTTGCCTTTTTTTAGAGAAAAGGGGGAAACATCCCCTAAAAGTAATAGAATCTTAACGAAAATATGAGAAAGCCATTCAGCCAAAAAAAAAAAAAAAAAAAAAAAAAAAAAAAAAAAAAAAAAAAAAAAAAAAAAAATCAATATGCAAATTTCGTTTTAATTATTCATGTGCGGTGAGCCAAAATCAAAACATGCATTAATTCAAAATTTTAAGAAATTAAATAAAAAAACAACCAGTTTTTAAACTGCAAGTAAAGAGGACGTTAAAACTTAAAACGAACATAAAATATTCAGTATATGAAAGGGGTTGTCCCCACCTCAACACCTCGCTCTTTACGCTAAAGTTTTTTATTGTTTTAAAAAGCAGAGTTGTGAGAAAGAGTCATATTTTAGCGTAAGATGTGGCTAGCTATTAGCCACGTTAAGAGATTTTGGAGTTTTGGAATTCCAAGTGGAAGATTTCACCATTGAAATTAGAATTACTACTAATGTTTGTGCGCATTCATGTTTTTTTTTTTTACAGAATGATAACATGCCACGTGAAAATAAATCCGATTTTTTGAGCTTTCACAATTCTAGGATTCCAAACAAAAAATTTTGCTCTCTTACTCACATTTTTTTCTTATTTGTCTAAGCATGAATTTATGTTGACGGAATGATAAGAGCAGCAATTCGTATCTATTGGTGTAATATGATTTGTATGTTTTAGTGTTTTATGTTTTAATGTGGCTAATTGCACTTCCTGGACTCAGCCGCCATGTCACAACATATTTTTATTTACAACTAGCTGTTGGTGGGGGTGCTTCGCGCCCCCTAAGCCCCCCTCGCGCCCGCAAGTCGTTACGCGCCATAGTAGTTACGCGTCATTTTAGTTGTGTCACTGTGTCCCACCTGTGAATATAGGTATATATATATATATATATATATATATATATATATATATATATATATATATATATATATATATATATATAGTGTTTTTAACTACGTAAAACTTGCGAATATACAACATTCTTCGCTGTCCCATTGTCTGTGCATATAAGTAGATTGTCAGGTTTACCGACTCTTGAACATGCAACATATAATTGTCCATGGGAAAACAATCCGTATTCAGATCTATACCGCATTTTTCTAATGATTGCCCTTGAGCCTTGTTGATGGTGACTGTTACTCGAATATTCCCTGTGTCCGCGTCGTCATTTATATATCCCCCCTGTGCCCTTCCGGCGTCCCCGTTGTAGTTGTGTCCCTGTGTCCCAGTCGTCATTTATATTCCCTGTGTCCTGGTCGTCATTTGTGTCCCGGTCTGTAATTTCTCTTTGAGTGTCCCGGTCGTCATTTATATTCCTTGTTTCCTGGTGTCCCGGTCGTCATTTGTGTCCCGGTGTCCCGGTCTGTAATTTCTCTTTGAGTGTCCCGATCGTCATTTACACTCCTTGTTTCCTGGTGTCCCGGTCGTCATTTGTGTCCCGGTGTCCCAGTCTGTAACGTCACAAAATCTTCAATGGCTCTTGTGGTGCAGCCAGTTTAACTTTTCCTGAGGCGCAACACATTCCCATTGTTTCACCATTAAATTTCAAGGCCTTGCAATAGGGACAAATTTTAGACATAGTCCCGATTTGAACACATCTACTCAAGCTATAATCATCGACTGGGCTGTACCGAATGCCAGGTGAAAATTTTCAGGTTGCTCTTGTGATTCCTCGGCACGCTTTTCTTTTCATACTTTCTCTATTAGCTGCAAGCCTGTTTTCACGCTGTTGTTGTGATTCCTCGGCACACTTTCTTTTCTTACTTTCTCTATTAGCCGCAAGCCTTTTGGCATGAACTCTTTGAGCAGCTTCCTCGGCTGTTTCTTCTGCCATTGCAGGTTCTTCTGTCATTTGGGCGCGAAGCCTGTTTTCACGCTGTTGTTGTGATTCCTCGGCACGCTTTTTTTTCTTAATTTCTCTATTAGCAGCAAGCCTTTTGGCATAAACTCTTTGAACAGCTTCCTCGGCTGTTTCTTCTGCCATCGTAGGATTTATACAAAAAATTCTCTTTGAATTAACTCTTTGAGCAGCTTCCTTTGCTGTTTCTTCTGTCATTCTAAGATCTATATATATATAGATTTCTCTTTGAAAGGCCTTCTTATATACTTATAATGACGTCATATACAGTCGACAAACATGACGTCAGCCGACAAACAACTTCATGACGGTATAATGATCAATCCTTATAATGACGTCAAACATGACGTCAGTCGTCAGTCGACAAACATGACGTCAGTACACAAACAACTTATTTTTATATATATAGACTAGCTATTGGTGTGGCGCTTCGCGTCACACCAACACCTAGTTGATGGGGGCGCTTCGCTTGAGAAATTTGTTTGCAATAGATAAGGCACAAATATTCAATCATAACTAAAGTGCAGTTATAAATTTCTGTTGTGAAGTCCAAGGTCATATCTGACCTTTTTAGCCGTATTCGGTGGAGTATATTCTCGGCCATTTGCGATTTGTATTTCTTCCATAACTGTGTAGGAGATGAAGGAGAGCAACTTTTACCGGAAGACACGGGCCGTAATGTCATGTCTATGAACCGGCGATTGCCCAGGATGTAAATGCTGTTGTATCTAATCCCAAGATGGATTGTATATAAATGTAATAAATGACGAATCATTAATCTATAGGCATAATATTTCATTGCGCTGCATTTATTATCCATTTCTTTGTTAGTGGCTGGATTTATCAATTTAATATTAAAGTGATAGCCGTCGGCTCCATCCCAAAAAATGACAGGATATTGTAGGGCATCGTAGCATCGATGAGTTTAATAAAAACTTCTCTTTAAAACGCCTTCTTATATACTTATAATGACGTCATATACAAAGCCTTTGACGTCATATACAAATCACCGACCATAACGATTGCCACTTCGTTGATAGTTGCGTATCAGTAGGCATCAATTCGATTGCTGTTTTGAACAGAAGCACTAAATTATTATTTATGTGGAAAAGATGTTGCAACTAGGAAACGATAGTCCTTTCAACGTCGTTTTTTTTTATCATCGATATCACTTTCAAGTTGTTTGGTTTGTTTTACCTTGACTTGTCTTTCGTCACTATAAATACATATCGCCGAACCTTTGTTTTTTTTAACTAAAATCTGGTAGGCATTGATGACCTTATCCAAGTCAAAATCCCAAACCCAATCATCATCGCTATCATTTTCAGTTTTGATAAGTTTTGACTCTCGCTGTCCAGGTTGTTTCAGGTTGCTCTTGTGATTCCTCGGCACGCTTTCTTTTGGTGATTTCTCTTTGAGGCGCAAGCCTGTTTTCACGCTGTTGTTGTGATTCCTCGGCATGCTTTCTTTTCTTACTTTCTCTATTAGCCGCAAGCCTTTTGGCATTAGCTCTTTGAGCAGCTTCCTCGGCTGTTTCTTCTGCCATTGTAGGTTCTTCTGTCATTTTAAGATCTATATTAAACATTTCTCTTTGAAAGGCCTTCTTATATATTTATAATGACGTCATATACAAAGCCTTTGACGACATAACAAACATGACGTCAGTCGACAAAAAACTTCATGACGGCATAATGCTCAATCCTTATAATGACGTCAGTCGACAAACATGACGTAATAAAAATTTTTCTTTGAAAGGCCTTCTTATATATTTATAATGACGTCATATACAGTCGACAAACATGACGTCAGTTGACTCGACAAACATGACGTCGGTCGACAGTCGACAAACATGATGTCAGTGCACAAACAACTTATTTTTATATTTACAGATTAAGACCGTATCCAGGGGAGGTGAGACTTGCTGGACCTGATATTCAGCTACCTTATCCCAGCATATTTTACTTACAATCAAAGCCGTATCAAGGGTGGGGGCTATGGGGTTTTACCCCTCCTCCCCCAGAAGCTTTTGTCTGATTTGTAAAAAAGTAACAAAAATGCATATAGGCAAATTTTCGATGCGCTTTTTCAAGTTTTTTGTAACCACCTCCCGCGGAACGAAAATCCTGGATACAACGTTGCTTACAATTTAATAATGTATTTCCAGATAAATTTGTTCCCTCTAAACAATGCCGTTGTGGTTTAGTAATCTCAGGAAGTGATCTGCCCTTTTTTCTTTTTTCGTCTCTGCCCTGGGAAAAGATTGTTTCAGATCTTTTAGTAAAAGTACAAGATTAATTTGGTATATTGCTTTTTTGAATCTCCAAAATGAATATGGGAACGAGTTTTGAGACAAAACCTAAGCAATTTATTTATTCCCTTGAAAATGAGAAAGAACAAATAATCGACTCTTTCATCCTGATTAAATAATTCGAAAGTTTTTAAACGATTTTGGTCTGACATGGTGGTGAATACTACTACTACTATTAACAACTCACTGCAGCACCAAGCCGCTTAAACCCAACACTGCTACAGATGCTCCTCCTCCATCCCAATCTATTCAAAGCTTCTATTTCCCCCCCCGCTCCCTTTCAAGAATTTCCGTTTTCCCATAAATCTTCCCTTACGACGTCCTCTCACCCCATTCGGGGACGACCTGCTTTTCGTTTGGAACTCGAGAATCGGCTGACAAGGACGATCTCTGGTCATCCTTCAGCCGCAGAACGTGTCCTAGCCATCTCAACCTTTCTCTCATTATAAACCTAGAAAGTTATATTGAACCACATATGTAATACAGCTTATTTTTAGAAATACGGTCATTAAGATGGGTACTCAATACGATCTGTAGACAATTCCTCTAAAAAAACATCTAGTAAATCCTCCTCCGTCTTTTGGAGCGCCAAGCATTTCAGAACAGATGCTTGAACCCTGTCATCATTGTAGCTTCAAATATTCTAATCTGATTTACAGACTTATCTACATATTCGTCCAGACTTTTTTCAACTGTGAAAAAAACCCACTAGAATATATATTTGAATTTAGACTGAATGTCAAAGAGATTTTGTCTGCCATATTCGCTGTGGGAATTTTAATAGCATATATGGCTGAAGGAATTTGAGAGATTCCTATAAGAAACTTTGTGAATTGAAATTTCGTCAAGTAAAAAAAAAAAAAAAAAAAAAAAAAAAAAAAAAAAAAAAAAAAAAAAAAAAAACTTGTGCTTGCCCCCTGATTGATATTAGGTAAGATTGTAAATAGAGAAAATTCTTCGCTTAGGAAATGTGTGTTTTTTATGATTTAATATAAGAATATTTAATATACTTTGATAAAATGTGGTGTTTTATCAGTCTTTACTGAGTGTCATTTCCAGACCAGAGCCGTATCCAGGGGATACCTGATTTGACCCCCCCCCACCGAAACTTTTTTCTAATTCTTGTAAAAGTAACGAAAATGCATGTAAACAAATTTTGTTGCGGTTGACAATTTTTCTTTTTTGCAATTAGAGGAGGATGAAGGGTTGGTGTCTGGTTACAATTTAGTTTACCAAAAGCTCAATATAGACTACAAAATAAAAAGCAACTCAATATAGACTACAAACTCAGTAAAGACTGCAAAATCAATATAGACTCATTGTAGACCGCAAACTACAATATCAGACTCCGAACTCGATAAAATGAGTAAACACCTAAAATAGACTACAAACTACAATATGAGACTGCAAACTCAATATAGAATACAAGCCAATATAGACTCCAAACAACAACAACATCAGACTTCAAACCTGTAATAGACTGCAAAATCAATATCAATACATACTACTCAATATAGACTGCAAAACTTCACTTCAGCTCACACACTGTAGACTTCAGGTCTATAGGCAAGGATCAGTGAAACAAAGGACAAGTCTTAGGACAAGCGAAAACCATCCTCTGTGGCCCCAGGCAAGAATTATACGTAGCTTCCGAAAATGTAATGTTATATTTATTAATCTGGCCCGGGTTCATACTTTCTTTAGAAGTCACAGATGCTAGATCCCTTATCACTTTCTTATATGAAGCCAAAACTGGCTGAATAGAAAAAAAAAAAAAAAAAAAAAAAAACAGGACAGAATCTGGAGCCGACCTGACTGTTAGGATTCTAAGAATTTTGGACTGGTACCATTGGTCTGGTCTGCTCAGATGCTGCGTATGGATTCCTTTTTCAGTGTTACTACTTCAAACCTGTTTGATTTTGCAATGTCTAAAGTCACTCATAAGGACCAGTTTTGATACGGGGAGGAGGGGTCGGAGAAGGTTTCGTTTTTGGGATAGGGGTCTGAAATTAAAAAAGAAGTATTTTTAAGTCCTAGCTTTTGCATTATTCCACGGGGGCTTCATTCCAATCATGAGGGAGGGGGGTTTAATCTAAGCTGGCCTTGCTTTCTCTGCGGGAATTGGGCCCGGAACAATTTCTTCATATCGGATAGTCTCTTCTCTTTTTTTTTTAAGTGAAGGGGAAATGCTTCAATGAAATACGCCGTAATAAAAATGGTTTTGCGTCGGGAACTAAATGAGAAGGTAAAGACAAAAGATGAGAAAACTACCAAGAAACTACCACTGGAAACTGGATACCTCCACTGGAAAAAAACCTTCACCAAGTATGACCTTCACTGCTAATTTAATGTAAGAAACAATTTTATTGGGGCTTTCCAGGAACATATGTTCCGAGGAATTTTATATGAGTTCTTCCATTTTCGTGTTACTTATAAAAGTAACAGTTACAGTTTATGTTTAACAGTTACAATTTTATGTTGTAAAAATAACAGTTTATGGCTGGCCCCAAGCCCCCCCATTTCGCTTCCTGGCTGAAGGGTCACGAAACGGACATGAGCACCGCCGGTTTGGACCTTAAGGGTCGAGTGCCGTCATACTTACTTACTTACTTATAAAAGACGTGCACGGGAACCTTCAAAACAAATGCCAGCAATACGTATTTCGAGTTTTGGGGAATTTGTCTAGAATTATGGCTCTGACAAAGCCTTAATTTGTTGATTTTAATTTAAATGGAGATACAGTTAAGTAGATCGGGACAACTCAGAATAAATTTTGTTTCTTTATTTAACTGTAAATCTATTGCTAGGACTGAACAGAGGTGTCATCAGCCAAAATGTTTGGGGAGGGGGCAACGAATTTTACCGACTGAACGGTCATTTCTACCGAATGATTTGGGTGATATTACCGTTGAAACTACTTCCTTTTTTGTTTTATGCCGACTAAAATTTGAGATTCTTTCATTGATTTTACGGAATATATTTCCATCAGCCCATTTACCGTAATGAAAAAAATTGAGACTATAAAATAACGGCCTTTCGATCCACTATTTTACCAACCCAATTTTTTTACTAACTGGCTTAAAAAGATTGGGAGGTGACCTCCCTCCCATACTTGACACTCCTGGGGTTGTGTCCTTACATCTTTTTAGTCTTTCTTTAAAATTCCTTCTTTTTTCTTATTTATGATATATAGATACAATAACGTTAAGCGCAATGCTTGTCCTTTAGTACAATGTACTCATTACTACTAACCGTAATGCAAACTAATAACAACTGATGAAAACCCGAATGATGACTTAGATCGTGGGGCAATTTACGTATTAAGCATTAGACTGTTGTTTTAGAATTCAAAATATGCAGAGGAAATTAGGCAGTGAATGATATTTTGCTCATGCACGTCCAATTCCATTTGAGGGATTTGTAAGTCAAGCTGCAAAGGTATGAACTTCGTGTTTTAGGGTAGTCTCTCCCTAAATATTTCAAATTGGTAACTAATTCAGTATTTTAAAAGCTTTATAGAGTAAATTTTCTTATGAAATTCTCTGAAAGAAGTAGTAACATGCCACCAGAGCTTTGGCGATAATTGTAACCACACTTCCAGGGGACAATATTCCTCATAGTTTTGAGGATAGTCTGGCAAAACCCCGCCATTTTCTCCGAAAGTATCTCAAAATACCAATTAAGATAGTATTCTAAAAGTTTACATTGTAAATTTTCTCGTCAAATCCTCTGATAGAAGTAGCAACATACCACCAGAGCTTCGGTGATGATTGTAGCCACAGGTACAGGGGAAGATATACCTATTAGTTTTGAGGATAACCCTGCAAAATTCGTAATATGTAATATGTAAAATAAGTAATATGATACCTGAGCTTTGCTGACGAGTGTAACCATACCTCTGAGGGAAGATATCCCTCTTAGTTGTTAGTATACCCTTACAAAACCCCGTCAGTTTCACCAGAAGTATCTCGACATGGTGACTAAGATATCTAAAAGCTTTATAGTCTAATTTTTCTCCTGATGTCCTCTGGTTGAAGTAGTAATATGGCACCCGAGCTTTCCTGACGAGTGTAACCACAGATCCAGGGGTCAATATCCCCCTTGATTTTTGGCGACAGCCATGCAAAACACCCCCAGTCTCTCTGAAATTATCTCGATGTGGCAACTATTTTGGTATTTGGAAAGTTCTGTAATGTAAGTTTTTTCCTGATATTAAATAAAAAAAACAAGTTTTTTTAAATGAAAGTAAGGAGCGACATTAACACTTAAAACGAACAGAAATTACTCCGTATATGAAAGGGGCTTTTCCTCCTCGACACCCCGCTCCTTACGCTAAAGTTTTTTATTGTTTTAAAAAGTAGAGTTGCGAGAAAGAATCAAACTTTAGCGCAAGGAGCGGGGTGTCGAGGAGGAAAAGCCCCTTTCATATACGGAGTAATTTCTGTTCGTTTTAAGTTTTAATGTCGCTCCTTACTTTCATTTAAAAAAACTTGTTTTTTTTTATTTAATTTCTGAAAGTTTTTTAATTAATGCAAGACTGATTTTGGCTCTCCGTACATAAATTATTAAAATGAAATTTGCATATTAATTTTTTTTTTTGGCTAAATGGCTTTCTCTTAGCTTTGTTCAGGCGATTTTGAGAAATAAGGGGCGGGGAAGGATGTCTTGTTGCCCTCCAATTTTTCGGTTACTTAAAAAGGCAACTAGATCTTTTATTTTTAACGAACGTTTTTATTAGTAAAAAAAATACGTAACTTAAGAATTAACTTACGTAACAAACTTTTATATTCTTATATTTTTGATTATATATATGAGGGGGTTGGTCCCCTCGTTAATACCTCGCTCTTCACACTAAATCTTGTTTTCTCCCAATTCTTTAAGAATGACCCCTGAATCAGAAAGGCCGTAGAATAAATAGTTGAAATTATTTAAAAAATTTTTAGCATAAAGAGTGAAGTGTTTATCTCCTCCTAAATACCTCGCTCTTTATGCTAACGTATTTTTAGAACTCCTCATATGCGTAATAATCTCTGTTCCTTTTTAAGTTTTAGTGCTTCTCCTTACTTTCAATTGAAAAAACTTTGTCATGTTTATATTTTCATTGTTTTTTTTATAGTAATGCTAGAAAGTCCTGCGCCCTTTTCATTGAATTTCTCTTCCCCCATGAAATATTCCTCCAAGGAAAGATCCTCCCATATAGCCCCCTCCCCTGAACCCCACACCCAAACCAAAAAAATCCCCCTGATAACGTCGGTACACTTCCCAGTAACCATTACTGTATGTAAACATTGGTCAAAGTTTGTAACTTGCAGCCCCTCCCCCAGGGACTGTGGGGGGTAAGTCATCCCCGAAGACGTAGTTTTTATGGTTTTCGACTATGCGGAACAAAATGGCTATCTCAAAATTTTGATCCGTTGACTTTGGGAAAAAAATGAGCGTGGGAGGGGGCCTAGGTGCCCTCCAATTTATTTGGTCACTTAAAAAGGGCACTAGAACTTTTCATTTCCGTTAGAATGAGCCCTCTTGCAACACTCTAGGACCACTTGGTCGATACGATGACCCCTGGGAAAAAAAAAAAAAAAAAAACAAATAAACACGCACCCGTGATTTGTCTTCTGGCAAAAAATACGAAATTTCACATTTTTGTAGATTGGACCTTGAAATTTTTTCTATAGGGTTCTCTGATACGCTGAATGCGATGGTGTAATTTTTGTTAAGATCCTATGACTTTTAGGGGGTGTTACCCCCTATTTTCCAAAATAAGACAAATTTTCTCAGGCTCATAACTTTTGATGACAATAACTAAACTTGATGAAACTTATATATTTGAAATCAGCATAATAATTCGATTCTTTTGATATATCTTTTAGCACCGAAATTCCGTTTTTTAGAGTTTCGTTTACTATTGAGCCGGGTCGCTCCTTACTACAGTTCGTTAGCACGAACTGTTTGATTCTCTGATTAAAGCAGTAATATGAAACCTGAGCTTTGTTGATGTGCATAAACACACGTCCAGGGGTGACATTATTAAGCATTGCGAAATGTTTTGTAAGATCGCCTTGTTTGGTTTATACCCAGTGGTATCGATTGGAAAGGGGCATGTGCCCCCCCCCTCTGGAGGTTTTTTTCCACTCCCACTAATTTAAAAAATATTATCTTTTGGGGATATTTTCATTAAAATTGTTTTTTGTGTGTTTTCGCTGAAAAAATAAAAAAACGACACATCGTCCCTCCCTATATTTTCAAAAATACATATTCACCCACCCTCCCTCTCCTCAGTTTCTGTGAATTGCCGCCGCTATGTAGGGCCTTATCTTTTGGATGTTTCACACAGATGTCTTCTAACCTCTTTCATATCGTTTACTCTGAACTTACTTGAAGTACATCGTCTTTGAATAGGCTATTACCTATGCGTTGGGATATTGCTGCAAGTTTGATATATTCTTTCATGCTTTTGTTGGTCGCCCCTGATTTCCTAAGCAGACATAATTTGTACAATGGTAGTTGTATGAGAGAAGAAGATTTAGGGAACAGAGAACAATAG
The DNA here is from genome assembly GCF_032884065.1 of Artemia franciscana. Classification (NCBI taxonomy): domain Eukaryota; kingdom Metazoa; phylum Arthropoda; class Branchiopoda; order Anostraca; family Artemiidae; genus Artemia; species Artemia franciscana. Next base: position 11,600,061 of record NC_088870.1, on the reverse strand, counting down.
AGTCCTGATTTCAGAGAAACATGCACCGGGAAATGAAGGAAATTTCCAAGACTAATCAAGGAAGGATAATAATAGTTGTCGTGGTAGATAGGAAACATTCCATTGATTTGAATAGTCCTTCTATTCCATTCTTAGGATGTCTGGAATCATATTAGTAAGGTTATTTTGTAATACGATGTGTTGGCAGATGCTATTCCATTTTTTTTTATATGAGAAGAGACTGATGCTAAGGTAATGGCGTTGGGGCTGTGGGAGACGAAATATCCTTCAGTGGAATATCCTTATTTCTGATCCTTAGTGCCTTAGATTGACTACAGGAATGATTTAGCATGGGAATACTAGTCCAGAACCGTGGGTTGTATCCAGGATTTCCTGTTCGGGAAGGGAGAGGTTGGCAAAAAATAAAGGAAACGCAGCAAAATTGGTTTAAATGTATTTTTGTTTTACTTTTGTATGATTCAGATAAAAATTTAGTATAGAACCATGGGTTGTATCCATGATTTCCTCTTCGGGGGGGGGGGGAGTGGTTACAAAAAAATGAAGGAAACCTGTAAAAATTGATTTAAATGTATTTTTTTTAATTTTGTATGATTCAGATAAAAATTTGTATAGAACCGTGGGTCGTATCCAGGACATTTTATTCGGGGAGGGATTGTTACCAAAATCCTAAAGCAAAAAAATACGTTTACATGTGTTTTTCTTACTTTTGTATGATTCAGAACCGTGGGTCATATGCAGTTTCTCCTGCTTGGGGGGGAGGGGGCTGGGCGTTGGTGGATGTCTAGAAAGTGAAGGAGATGCAACAAAATTGGGAAAATAAGTATCTGTTTTCATCTAGTTTCTCCAGTTTCATGATGGCGACTAATGACCTTTTTTCTTTACTATCTATGGGTAGATATGCGGTAATTTCATTGTCAATAATATCTTTGACCACATTTAACTCTTCGGATGTATTTTGATTGACATCCAATAGAATGTAATCAGAGAATGAAAGAGATTGTGGGAATACAACATTTACGGAGATTTTTTCATGATGGGACCGGACCGTAAATAACTGTAACATCTTCTGAGATCATTCTTCAGTGGATTCAGCTAAATCACCAATAATCAACCACGAGTGTTGTTCAATAATATTAAACAGGTCAAGTTCCTGTATGAACTTTATGTCTGGCGTAATAGTCTTTATTTTATCGTAGGACTCTTCTTGCCACACATTATAGTAATAATATATATTTTGGGGATTTTCTAAAAACAATTTATCGTGATTTTGAATTATTTTTGTTTAAAGCGTTGTTTTGCCAGACATTGAAGCGCGCAGATAAGTTATTGGAATGTAATTTAAAATTGATACATATTACTCTTCTCGCTGTCCAAATATAACTTACTGAACCTAACCTCAATCTGTTGAATAAATACTCAAAACATGAAATAGATGGTTTCTTTAATATATTAATAAATGCACTACATATTTATATAAAACAATCAATAATGCTTAAAAAAACATTTGGACATTAAAAGACATTTAAAGTGTATTTGGAAAAGGGTTCCATCCGGGTGGCTGGACGTGACTGAATCCCCCGCGTACTGGCCAGGACGGCAGTTTGTAGGCGGAGCGCCTCCACTGCAGGCGGGGGCTACGATGGTGAGACATAAAATTATAATATCAAGCTCTTTTTAAAACAACAATTCTGCCTTTTTTAAAATAAATAAACAAACATTACAAAAACACGGCTGAGCTGGAGACTGACTGTAAGGATAGAAAAAGGGGGACCTCCTCCCACCGAATATTGAGTTTATTCCAGACCGAGACACCGTCTGTACTCCACACATACGTCTCGACCTGAAGTAAGGTAATGACCGTGTGGTAGTACCCTCACACCGTCCGAGCGTACATAGACTTTATCCAATATGGCCGACATGGTATTTTATTCTACTCGAACTGTATAGCTTTTACATTTAAAAGAGCGAATCGGCATGACCTTCGCTTTTGGAATTATATTATTTTCTACACAGTTTCTTTAAACATTCAGGTCAAAAATTTCTTTTACAAAGTTTGAAAGCACCCCCTTGCAGGCTTTTTTGATATCCTCTTTGGTATCCTTCTTGATATCCTTCGTACTTGCAAGCGCCTTTTGATATGAAGTCGCTGACGACGAGACTGATTGACAAGACTGACGAGGAATTTTGTTCTAGTACCCGGTTTTACACCCCTCAAGGATAATAGAAATTACTTGTTTATTACTAGAATAATAGCGCATCACTTGACGTTTCTGTTTCCTGGAAATAGTGGTACACCCTATGTTTGCTAATTATCCTTTTTTCCCTGAACAGTGATAGACTTCTTGTCTCTATAACAGTTCTGCTTATAGAAAATGGCGGAAAAAATCCCTTTTTGGTGATACGAAATGGCTGGTTTTGTGTGAACTGTGAAAATATCGAGTGATGAGCAATTTGGACCATGCCTTTACTTGAGAGAGCCCCGTTATTTTTTCTTGTCCCTCGTATTTCTTAGGAAAAAACATTCTATTAGGCGACACCAAAAGAAATCCGGATCCGGCGGGGCTCGTAAAAGTTTTTTAAAGAATCAAAGAAACTATTAAGGAATTAACACATGCTTCGCTTAGAAATCATTCCCAATGACGTAGGTCTACTATGCCGTTACAGGCGTGCTATATTATTGTGTAAGACCCAGGTGTACGTACTAACGTCTTGAGGGTTTAATAGCTCCAATTGTACCCCCCATATGGGCCTTTTTAAAAGCAGAGGCGCATCACTACTGCCATTGAAAAAGGATACACATTAGTGCTCTCTTTGCAAAATATGTCGTTCCTTGTTGCTCTCGGAGCGAGACTGTTAGTTTAGCGTAAAATTTTGACAACGGTTATTTTAGTATTTATATTTTTTTTTTTTATTTTGACTCTATAATAGAGGGGATTAAGGTGATTCCTATAAATTATTATCTTTTGGTCTGTAGGATTTTTTTTAAGTGAATAATATAATTGTGGTTGCTAATGTATTAGTAGAAACGTAGTGTCACTTAGATTCTATGTAGATAAAGATGTATCTCCTGAAGTTTGATACTGTCAAGCATTCTAAAATTAATATTTTTGCTCGAGGTGACAAGTTAATATCGGGGCAGACCCACAAAAATAAATAAAAGCTGAGACCTCAAAGTCCCACTGCTTCCACATCCCAAAAATCTTTGTTCTTAGTTTTGCAGCTGAAGGGTCCATCAGTGGATTTGGCCTCCCAAGCCTTGTCATATGTTTGTCAGCTATCAGACTCCTCATTCCCTTACTTTAACCTTAAGCTTGACGCTAGTACTATGAAATATCTCAAGCAGGCTCTTTGTCCTGGCTGGAGATTCTTCTATCAGATGCCTTCTTTTTTCGACGATGGTCATCACACACTTCGGCAAAGCCCTGATCCTCCCTATTTGGAATAGATGCTTCCCCAAATTTTAAATTCCTGTTATGGCCTTTGTGCCCCTTTTCTATGTCAGACCTTTTCAATCGTAGAGTATGTTTGGTCAGAGTGAAATTAAACATAGGGGGTAATTCCTTCGTTTCGTTAGATCCGGCCTTCCAATGCCAATTCTGTTTAACTCCTCCTACATCTTACCTACCCAGCTGAAAAACTGGGATACAAGGTTCTGGTTAGTAAAATCTTATTGACTTTTGTTTCACAGAGCCTTCCATTTCATTGTCCTCAATCCCAAAGTGCCACATAGCCCTTATTATGCTAATTTGGTTTCCATTTTGTGCTAAACTATACAAAGCTTCATAGCAGTAGAATTCTCTCTTTTGCCGGCTCTTTGTATTCTGGAGAGCCCTTAAGCTCAGTTAGGATATAAATTCTCTTCTTGCTGTTTCCACCTGCACCAGTCTTTTGCCTCCGTGTTCCATTGCAAATATTTCAGCCTGAAAAACGGTAGCCACTATCTAAGTATTTCCTTATGGAGTTCAGGGGTGCTCAGGAATATTACTGGTCCAGTATCTGATTTTGTATCAAATCCCTACTCTTCTGTATAACAGATTATCGTATTACTATGATGCAGCAGTTTGATTTCCTGCTCAATTGCATTCCCATCCTTCACATCAATTGGGAATTGCCTTTTAGGTTTAAGTGATGAGATAATATTATCCTTGAGCATCTTCAGCTCCCTGCAATTAAACATCAGTAAGTAGAAAATATGTTTTTCTCATTTGGAATCTGCTTTCTCTGGGGCTATTGACCATTTATCTGACAGCATTTTCTATTGCTTTCTCGTCAGGGAAATTTTCTGTAGGCTGCAGTCCTAAGATGAGCTCCCTTGCTGCCGTGACCGTTCCGTGGTATGCTCCTGTTATCATTAGGAATGCAAGCCTTTGCACTCTGATAGAAGGGGGTCATGTGGTGCATAATTCTAATTGAATGGGCCCAAGTCACTTCTACATATGACAGCATCAATCTAATTAATGACTTACTTGAATAAATAATTAACAGTTCTCATATAATGAGTTTGTGTCTTATCCCATTCTTTCTGGACTGTTATGGTATGCATCCTGTCAACACCAAGGACTTTGAATGGTTGAAAGTCAGCCACGTTTTTTTTTACCCAGTCCTCTCTTAAAGCTCGGGACCTCAGCCTCTCCTCCATACCGGACTAATATAACAAATTGACATTATAACAAATTACTAATTTGTAATTAATATTAATATTAGTTAAAGTTAGTTAATATTTGTAATATTAGTTAATATTAATTTGTAATTAATATTTGTAATTAATATTAATTGTAATTAATATAACAAATTACTAATTTCCCATGTGTCACTTAACTGCACATCAAGCATCCGGTTCAGAGTCTCTTCCAAGTTAGCTGTGAAAGGACCATCCGATCTCGTTGAAATTTCACGTGTGCCCGGTAATCTTTTTCTGGTCTTTAGTAGCCTATTACTAGCTTCTTCTGACTGTACTTTCATAGAAAACCCTCTACAAGGCTCTCTTTGCTCTCCTTATTTATTTCTAAGGAGTTTAAACCCTCCAAGTATGCATCCCATTCTTCAGGATTATTTGTTTGGATAGCAATTCTTTGCACTCCTTGGGTCCACTTTCTTCTTTGACTTGGCTCCAAAGTTCACCAGTTATATGCTTGCTCCCTTTCTTTAACAGACGTTAAAGATCCTGGCCTCTTCCATTTTTATTAGAACTTCCCCATAATGTGTGATGCGCGTTTACATCACATGACAAAATAAGGGAGACTTTTTCATTTTTACAAAGTTCGATCGGCTCTATTACCTTCTTTGGTCGTAGTTTTTCAACTTGTGGCATGCACACTGAGCTTAATACCACTCGTTCATGGATAATAAGATTTTTCAGTTTGACGGCTACTACGTATAGAATGGTCTATAAATGGTAAATGCACTCTCTGAGAGCAGAACTTACCTCATTATTAACATGTAATGTGGCTGCCCTGACCCCCCCCCCATGATCCTCTATCCGACGGTCTAAGGCTTCTGTATCGCTTAAAGTGTTTGCGTCTTTACTAGTAACCTCTCATGATTATATCACGCAGCCTTGTGGTAATGAAGATTGATCTGCGTGCCCTCTATCCCGCGCCGGCTGCATGCTGGGCTAATTCAAGTATAGATGGTATTACAGTTTTAGTCGAGTTTGATCCCGATTTACGCTCTTTTTGTAATGGGCGAGAGCGGCAACTTTTGCCTACCGTGTTAGTCTCATCCCCATAATTTTCTAAGCCTTCCACCATTGCTGATTCTGGGCTCTTAGATTCTGAGCCCTTAGATTGTTGACACAGATTATTGTCACTGCAGTAACTCTTCCCCGTCAATGATTATTGACTCCACGGGTAGGGGTATTTCATCTGTAGTTTTTACAACTAATATTAACTTTTCCATCAGGATGAATAAAAAATTTCTTTTGACTTTGGTTTGTTAGCTCCAAATCAGGACCCTTACTCACAACAAAGCTTTTTACAGACTTTGACAAGGGCGAGGCCTCGGAGAGGCCTCTTACGTGCACCCTCGGTCATCCCCTCTGGATTGCACCTAATGCTTATTGGGTGCATGCAAGATTATTTACCATCTAACACGGCAGCCATCTGGCTGGCGAGCTCAAAGGACGATTCAAAGCCCTGGATCGCTTTCTAAACAGCGATCTATACACTGATAAGACCGACTTTTAACCCCTGTACTCTTTTTTCAGTCCTCATCCACAGATTCATGGCTTACTTCCAGCTCAGCCATTCAAGGGCATGAAGGTGGACTCAGCCAAAGGACTGGGCTGACCCAAGTATTAGCATAGGGTACTGATTTGGGATCCTCTGACGTCTCTGCCCTCCACCCTCTGGTTTGCATTCATGGTCCTCCGCCATTTCTGGCTCCGGGCTTCGTAGATCACCAAGGAACACTAAGCTCAGTATGCACGACCAAATGAGACCAAACCGTTTCGCACTAGCAGCCACTAAAAACGCTCTGTGCTGCGCGCTTAAGGTGGCTGCACGCTACCCTTCTTGTGATGAGAGGCAAACATAAATTCGCTTTGGTTTTCTCTGATTTATAAAACTACTTCGTTTTCCCCAAAAAGTTTGCCTAAATTTTCTTTATGCGCGAATGTTCTTTTCTCTTCTTTGTTTTCGTTGATAAAGGCTTCTGGACACGAAGCCAAAATGTCGAGGCTTTATTTGAATATAAAGCACCGCATTAAGTCTGTTTCTTAAGAATTGCTATGGTGTAAACTCCGACAATAGAGATGTTGTAGCTTCCTATTGAAAAATACTCTTTTGTCTAAAAAGTGTTTTGACGATCTCAAGTAGTCAAATATTTCAAGACGCCGACTGTTCAAATAAATTCAACTTTTCTGTTGCAAGCTTAAGATATTTCCTGAATATTTCAAGCTATGGAGAGAAGCACGTCCCTTGGAATCTATTTTTGATTGAAGGGGGGATTCAAAATATAAGAAAATCACAAGAAAAGAACATCATTAACCACAGAAAAAATCGTAAAATTTGCCAGATTCGTTGTTAAGACAAGTACGAATCCGAAAAAACATACGTAGTCGTCCTTCGAAAGAAGCTTGAGAGTTTTTTTTTTAGTTGATTATTTTCTTTTCTTGTAATTTGCCTATATTTTACGCGAACGACAGCGTCTTTCTCATACAAGACTGAGGGCATTAGCAATATTAGGTCTGGTCTGTTGGGGATTTTTAAGTGACTGAATGTAGGTGGCATTTCTGGTACTTGCAAACTTCTAAATGGTGTATGACTGTGTCTTCTCGAGAAATTTCTTTTGGAAGTTTCCTGTTTTGATTTGTTGCTTCAATTTTGATTTCCTTTTTTTGTGTAGTTTACTTGGTATCTTTATTTATGATTCTATTTAGATTATTAATCTATCCATCTACATCTCTATAGCATGTCAGTAGACATATCATTTATATGTTGTTTATACTATATTGTTTATATTATATTGCTTCATTTATATTTTTTTTGTATATTTTATATGCTTATATTACTATGTTACATTATATATATTATATTATGTATATTTTATATGCTTATCTTATTATATATATATATATATATATATATATATATATATATATATATATATATATATATATATATATATATATATATATATATATACATTATATATTATATATTTGCATTGTATATACATTATATTATTTTCTATTAATGAGACTATATTATTTTATACTTGACCATAAGATAAACCAATCCGACTGTGTTATTTTTTAGATATTTCTAATACATTTGTTCTATCCCTTCTGGCTATTATGCTTAAACAGCCAGATAGCCGCAGGAATAGGAAAGATAATGATATTGCAAATTAACCTTGAAGATGATTTGGTTGAAAGTCTTCCTCTTTCAGATTATTGCCTCGAGAGAAAAAGAAAGCTTTTTCTGCATGAGGTTCTTGTCTATATTTGTACAAAGATCTGGTGTTCAATTTTCTCCAAGGAGAATATTTTGGTTCATTTAAGATAGCGTTTAATGGAAAGCATAAAATAGACAATGAAAGAAAATATAATCACTGGTCTGACTTTCTCTTTATTATATAGCCAATAATTTACATATAAATTTAGACATATTATAAACTATAATATACAAATTGGCAAGTAAAAAACAAGTTTTCGCATTAGTTGAGTTGAAAATTAACGATGAGAAGACTAAGTCGCTAAGACTAGGAATAAGCGAAAAGGTAATGTTGGGTAACGAGAAGATCGATTAAGTGGACTGCTTCATATACCTATGTAGTATTATTAGAAAAGATGATGGCTGCAGTGGAGATGTTAAAAGTTGAATTGCCAAGACTCAGTGTGTTTTTTCGCAGTTTAAAAAAGTTTGGAAGAAAAAGGAAGAGAAGCCAGCGCACCAAGACAAGAATATTGGAAGCTGTAGTGATGACAGTAGGCAAGTATGGCCCTGAAATGTGGGCCGCTCCGGAAAACGGGGGTGGATTTGATAGATGTTTTCCAGAAAAATTACATACGGATTGTTTTGGTATCCGACTGACTTATCGTATCTCAAAAAGAGAGCAGTAGGAAAAATGAGGATCCATCCCACTTTCTAGGGCTATAATGAGAGAAAGGTTGAGATGGCTAGGACATGTTCTGAGGATGAAGGATGACAGATTGCCAATGATTGTCCTTGTCAGCCGACTGCCTAGAGACAAAGGAAATGCAAGTCGTTACCAAGTGGGGTGGGAGGATGTGAGGAAAGATTTAAGGGAAATGGGAACTTTTTGCGAGTGTGTAAAGAGATATGCATTGAATAGATTGAGACGGAGGAGGAGTGTAGGTAGCTGTGTTAGCCTCAGATTGTTTGGTGCTGCAGTGAGTTGTTAGTAGTAGTAGTAGTTGCAGAAATAACTTTATATTCATGGTTTTTCCAAAAGAAACAGTTTTTTAAAAAACAAAATGTAAAAACAAAATGTACAACAAAATGTAAAATGTAAATTGATTGCAATTCTGTTTGTAGTTGACTTTACGTTTTAACAGCAGTTGAGAATTGCGTTTATGATTTTCTCTTTTAAATAAAAATGAAAGGAGAAGATAAATAACAGGTAAACTTTTTGATCAAGACAGGGAAAAAAATGTGAGGGAAACTAAGACAGAGAAATAAAAGCCTGAATTTTTTGGCCTCACATCCAAAATTGTTTATCTGCAGAAAAAAGGAATAACTAGACTGCGCAATAAAATATAGAAGAAAATTATGTGAAGATGTAAAAAACAGTGTACAGAAAGAGAAAAAACCTCGTATCTTCAAAATTTTTTTTTGATTACTAAAAGTTCTAAGCAAAATTTGATTTTCGACCAAAACACCACACCAATCCAATCAAGCAGTGGTATTATATTGAATAGTTCCTATAGGGGAATATTGTCATCTGACAAATTGTCATCTGGCTAAGAAAAAAAAAAGACTTATTCCGAGCAAAAATCAAGGTCAGAGATATGAGAAGGGCCATTCTTAACCCTGAAACGAGCGGGAATAGCAATTTGAGATTAAACGAACAGAAATTGCTATTGATGAATTGACGAAATCTAAAAGGAACAGGAATGTAAGTGAATATGCCCATCAAACTTAGAATAAACTGCATAAGATGAGCACATGAAACATAAAACAAACATAAATTACCGCAAATAAGAGTGAACCTACCGCCCCTTAAACCCTATAAGGGCGAGAGCCCCTTTTTGACTACAAATAGTGCCAACAAAAAATTCTTTAAACGCATTTTAATTTACCTTAAAAAAAATTATCAAACTTTCTGGCCCTATTTTTAAAGGGCCCAGTCCCCCAATAATCATTTTGTTTAGCATTAGGGTTCCTTTGGCGTAAAAACTCATGTATGTAGGTTTCAGTCTGTAAAAAAGAAGACAAATATTTAGTGTAATTTTTTGTGTCCGTATCTTTGAATGAACCATTATTTGTTTTTTTTTTGTATATTTTGCTCCATTTGGCTCAAAGTACTAGAGGATATAAGTTTCAAGCTGACCAGAAAAAAAAAGTTGTTTGAATCTTTTTTTGGCCCACTTTGTTGGGTTGGTGGGGTTTTCTGGCAGGTGATTGTTTACCATACAATCATTGTGGCAAATTCAATCTTTGTTTATTTCTTTGGAGAGAAATATGACCAAGTTTAAATAGGGGATGTTTGTTTAAGTCGAATAGCACATTTGACAGGGGCAGCTACATATACAGGGCTGGAGGGTCATCCCGTTTTCATCTGAAAATCGATTTTACCACCTTTTCTAGTATCTCTTGTATCTTTCAAGGAACTTCCCTTTTCATAGTTTTCTTCTGAATCTATACCCTCACCTGAAATTAACTCTTGCGTTCGTACCTGGATATATTAGTATTTGAGCATGCAATTTCCATGGTGGGCATTAAGGGAAATGCAATTGTCAGTATTGGAGTCTATGCAGTTCAGTTGGCTTTTATTCCGTTCCTTTGATTAATAATAAAGGTCCCATTAGTTGGTAAAATAGAAGGAGACAGGAATTATATAGAATAGGAAACAAATTAAGCAGTAAACAGAATACAAAAAAATATGTAATTAATTCCTGAGACCACACTGGCTAAGTATGACAAGATGAGAAAAAAAGCGAAAAAAAGGGAAAAATGAGGATATTTCCTGCCAGTGAAAATGAAAATACAATGCAAATATTTTGGCCAAGTGTAAAGAGTAAAAAAGCAAAAAAAGTAAAGTAAAAAAAGACCGTCAAGAACAACCCCTAAAATAAAAGCAAGACCCTTCCACCGTCCCTTGAACGATCGAGGAGAGGTCTCGGCCGAAATATTTGCATTGTATTTTCATTTTCACGGGCTAGAAATATCCTTGTTTTTCCACTTTTTGAGTTTTTTTCTCGTTTTGTTAAAATAAATATGGAAAATAAGACAAAAATAAAAAGAGAAAATAGGAAATACACTAGGAGTATTATTATCTTATAGTTCGTGTTGTTTACATGATATGCTGGAAGAATGCAAGCGTCTATTAAAATAAGCATCATTATTTTTTTTTTTCAATCAGTAAGGATAAAGATGGTATTATCGATGTTTGGAAGACTAAAAGTTAAGAAAAGAGAAGGAAAATAAGATAGTTAGAATGAAAAGGAAGTTAATAAGAGCGAATGAAGAGTAGAAGATAAAGTAGAAGAAATAAAACTTTTTTATTCTGCTCTGACTCCCCGTTCCTTGTGATTTTTTTTTCTCTTTTAGGTGAAAAATTTGATTGCTATATCACAACCGATTATCATAAATTGTGGGAGTAATCTTCCTAAATGACATCGTCATCGCTATGCATTAGTTTAAGATTCAGAATTCAGAATATTTGATGACCGTGGCACATACGTGCACTGTAACCGTTTTGAACAGAGTCTGGAGAATTAACAAGAGTTAGAGTAGCGTGCAGACATCAAACTCTGCCAGTTAATAAATATATGAACGAAGATGAATCAAACAAAATATTTAAATTATTACAGAGAGACTCAATGTCATGCTGTAGAAACCAGTAGTTTACATTATGTGACTGAAATGGAACAATTTATTTGTACTCACTTCTAAGCCAAGCTACTAACACCGGCGAGCTCCCAACACCAACTACTCTTTCTACATCCTTTTTGTGCCTCTTTTACCATATTGTTTACACCGGGTACTTGTTATTTAACATGAATTAATTCATACAAACAAAAACATCTCCAAGGCTATGCCAAGAAGAGATTCAATCCATAGTAAATAAATCATACGTCCAATAGGACGAAATTCTTACAGTACAAATTAACTGCACAAAATTATGAAATGTAAAGTGGCAAATTTGTGCATATAAACCTATTATTATTCCCACAAAAATAAATGACAGATCATCTAATAGCATTCTTAGACATTATTTGCCGGCACCTTCGACGACCCCATCTGCAGCTTCACCCATTTGAAACGGGAGTTACGTCAATCCATCTGACAACAGCTACGATGCTTTGTGTTGGCCCAAATTCATTTTTGCTAAGACGAACATTTCAATCTTAAAGATTGAAAAGTAGAATTTAAATGTGTATTAAGTGTCTGCTATAAAAATATATAGCCCCGCCGGACCCCGCCGAGAGGCGGGGTCCGGTGCGCTGGTTGGTGCCCTGGATTCGGGATCCCTTGTCTGAGAGGACGCGGGTTCGAATCCCAGTGTACCCAATTCTTCAGTTGGGACGGGGGTCAGTGGCGTGACTCTGTTTGCTTACCTAGAGTCGACCCATCTCTAAATGGGTACCTGGAGAAATCTGGGGAAGGTAAACAGGAAGGGTGTGCGAAAGCACAGGATGGCTGGCCCCCAACCCCCCATTGCACTTCCTGGCTGAAGGGCCAAGAAATGGAGATCAGCACCGCCGGTACGGACTGTAAAGTCTAATGCCGTATCCTTTACCTTTACCTTTTGTAAAAATATATACCAGTGATTGAATCACCATAAAATACGTTTTGAGCACATGGGGTTTAATGGCTCTTATGACAAGCCGGGATGAAAATTAGGGAGTAGGTTATTCAGCCAGTTGTCAATTAGGTGCAACCACGTTGTTAATGAGGTGCAATGAGTTGTCAATCACAGTTGCAATTTGCGATTCTTCTTTCTTTTAAACTTATTATCCACCCCCCCTTTTTATAAATTCACTCACAATTTCTAAAAGGTGATATGGACCTGTTTCCTTTAAAGCTTCGAGGTATATTTTGACGATTAGATTCTGGTTGAAATTCATAAGGCTAAGTGAAGACAGACTAGTTAGGGCTGCTTATGAAGAGTTGCTAAAGGGTGGCTTGAAGGTTTCGTGCCCGTCCAAGATCCAATCACTGCTAGATGAAGTTGAAATGTCCTAGTGATGGAGTGATGGCTTCGGTCCTTGTGTTTTACCTACAGATTTAGTAACCCAGGTGCGTTCTATTTTAAAGAGTCAAGAAGTTCAGTTGCTAGTTGGTAATTCTGAAACATTAAAAATTTCTAATTTGGTAAAATCTGGTTTTAGAGAAAAAGTTAATTTGAAATTTCATGTACCGAGTAAGGCTCTATGTCAATGGTTACGACTAAGGGCAAATTTACTTCCAGTTCAAAGCAGAAAAAAAGGATTTTATGGAAGGAGTACGATTTCTGGAAGGAGGTATGCTTGCCCTCTTTGAGAGGGGGGAAGGAAGATTTGGATAATTTCTACAGGAGTCCTCGGTGCTTTCTGGTTTCGGGAGGAAATATTTACAAGGGGTTAATTTGCAGCTTTCTGACATTGTTCAATGTTGTAAACCAATGACAATAACTCGAATCGGTGTATAGATAGATAACTGCTTAGAAAGAAGAAAAAGTGTGTGCGTTTAAGTTTTTTTTGTACTCCGTTTTTTATGTCCTTTGTATTTTTTTGCTGGCGACTGACTATTTTATATACATTTTTTGGGAGGTATATGACCCCAGGGCTTTTCAAATATACTTAAATATGTATCTATCTAAGGCTGCTTCACTCAGATAACTTCGAAGACCACACTGCCTTTCCATGACGAAAGTAAGACAGTTCAAAATAGGGATGAAACCTTTTTATTGACAGTGAACAGATATAAAATTTAACTGGATATTTCGAACACACATACAGTGTTCATCATCAGCAGTAAAACTAACTTTAGTTTTACTGCTTATGATGAACACTGTATATGTGTTCAAAATATCCAGTTAAATTTTATATCTGTTCACTGTCAATAAAAAGGTTTCATCCCTATTTTGAACTGTTTTACTTTCGTCTGTTTCACTCTATTGCCCTCTTAGGTGTCTAGGAGGAACGTTACAGCGGTCGTTTGTCCATTGTGTGAAAAACCTTAGCAAAATTCTAAAGATGTATTGAATTATCATAATACTGACCAAAACGCACCTAGATGGAAGAGGAGAAGGTTTGTTTCCCCGGCTTCTAAGATAACTTTCAGGTGGGCTAAGGTTTGACAAAAAGAAAAACAAATAGCAGAAAAATATTATATTTCTGCTGAATGCTGTTTTTTCAATTTTGTATATTTTCAGTGTGTTAGAGAGAAAGGTGACGGGTTGAAGCCTCTCACCGTTTCCAGTTGGTGCTTTTAATGATTCTTATGCTACTACAACTGGTATGGTATTTTAATTGTACGTTTTGGGCTCTCTAACTCTTAATCTTTTTTAGGTGTCTTGGAGGAAAGTGACAGGAGCCGTTTTGCCCAGAGTGTGAAAACTCTCCGACTTTTAGCCAAATTCTTAGGACTTATAACTTTTGGTCCTTTTCAAACTGATAGGGTACCCGAGAGTTTAGTTGTAGAATTAATGGAGGAACGATCTGAGGTGAGTTGAATTTTATATTCTTTGTTTTTTAAATTTTGCTTTCGTGCCAAAATGACTCTGCTTGCGGAAGGTTGACAGCCTGGACCTTTGACCATCTTATGATACCGTTTTTCTCCTCTTTGAGGTTTTTTTAAACCTCAAAAAATTTGAGGTTTTTCCATCCTTCAACAATACTTATTGTATCAAAATCATTTTGCACGCAATTTCTGCTTTCAGCCTCCCGTCTCTCTAAAATTTATGGGTTTTACAGTAGTCTTGATAAGTTTCAAATAATTCGTTATTTTTTAATAATTTGACCCCTTGCCCCTCCCCTGAAATACTTCCTGAGTACAAACCCTAGTAAGCAGCATATTTTCTAGTGAGGATCTACCAATTAGGCCCGTTGACGTTGTTAGAACAATGCAATATTACATTCTAAACACGTGTCTCCTTTCGAGAAAAAATCTCTGAATTCTTGTTTAAAGAAACACCTGACGTCCAGAACGGGCTCTGTTCGGCTTCCAACATATTATTCTACTAATTTATTATTCTACTAATAATATATATTCTACTAATATATATTATTCTACTAATAATATTATTCTACTAATTTATGACTGAACTGCATTTTCCTTTTTTTTTTATATACATCAAAAGGAAATCAAAACAGAATAAAAAATCTTGTTGGCTTGCGGGAAGTGCACATACTCTATCTGTCTGCACTTAGCATTTAAGGCTACAGGCCGGCTGGTACCAATATGGCTCTTCAAACTCGCTCTGGCTTTCTTCTGCACAAGTTAAAAATTCGATGCCGCCTGAAGCAAAAAATAAAACTTATAATTGCTGCTCTAAACAGTGAAAAATCAAGCTATAAAAGGGATATTTTCAGAGTCGGAAGAAAATAATCATTTTTTCGATATGTCAATATCGATATTTGATATGTGATAATCAACATGTGATAATTTTTCGATATGTGGATGATTTTTTTCGATAATGTGAGTACTTGATCTGTCTGCTCCTTGCAATTTAAGGCTACAGACCGGCTGGTACCAATATGGCTCTTCAAACTCACTCTGGCTTTCTTCTGCACAAGTTAAAAATTCGATACCGCCTGAAGCAAAATATAAAACTTACAATTGCTGCTATAAACAGTGAAAAATCAAGCTATAAAAGGGATATTTTCAAAGTCGGAAGAAAATAAGGATTTTTTCGATATATGTGGATGATTTTTTCGATAATGCGAGTACTCGATCTGTCTGCTCCTAGCAATTTAAGGCTACCGGCCGGCTGGTACCAATATGGCTCTTCAAACTCACTCTGGCTTTCTTCTGTACAAGTTAAAAATTCGATGCCGCCTGAAGCAAAAAATAAAACTTACAATTGCTGCTATAAACAGTGAAAAATCAAGCTATAAAAGGGATATTTTCAGTGTCAGAAGAAAATAAGGATTTTTTTGATATGTGAATATCGATATGTGATATCTGGTAATCGAAATGTGACAATTTTTCGATATGTGAATGATTTTTTCGATAATGTAAGTGCTCAATCTGTCTGCTCCTAGCGATTTAAGGCTACAGGCCGGCTGGTACCAATATGGCTCTTCAAACTCGATCTGGCTATATTCTGCACAAGTTAAAAATTCGATGCCGCCTGAAGCAAAAAATTAAACTTATAATTGCTGCTATAAAGAATGAAAAATCAAGCTATAAAAGGGATATTTTCAGAGTCGGAAGAAAATAAGGATTTTTTCGATATTTGATATGTGATAATCAACATGTGATAATTTTTCTATATTTGGAAGATTTTTTCGATAATGTGAGTACTCGATCTGTCTGCTCCTAGCAATTTAAGGCTACAGGTCGGCTGCTACCAATATGGTTCTTCACACTCACTCTGGCTTTCGTGTGCACAAGTTAAAAATTCAGTTCGTAAAAAAACAACAACGAGAAAATCAAAAATGTATTTACATCAGCTTCAATCAACACACACAAAACATTAATTGCATGTTTGTGAAGCGCTTTTTCAGTGGAATTTCGTAATGCTGCATATGTAATCAGTGTAATATCTGGTGAAAGTTTATACTTTTGAGCTAAGGCATTCAGCTTGTACGTTAGGTGTACTTGCTGTACAGTCCAAGAGAAGCTGTTGTAAAGTTTTTTAGTCAATATCCAGAGTCTATAATTACAGATATGATCCAATAATCCGATCAAATATCTCTGACTCAGATAAAATTAAAATAATAATAATTTCTGATTAAATTATAGACTAAATAATTTAATCATTTTTTTACTCTATAGTTTGTGATACTAGTATTTGATTATAATTTTTCTACAATTTTTAACTCCTTTTTTGTATTCCTTTTTATTTTTAACTTTTTGAACAATCAATTTTTGTCTTCGAAATGCTTTTTCAGTGGAAGTTAGTAAAGGTTCATCTAAAACCAGTGTAATATCTGCTGGAAGTTTATACTTTTGAGATATTCAGTTGAGGGAATTCAGTATGTACATTCCAGCTGTATTTGCTGTGTATTCGAAGAGAAGGCGTTGTAAAGTTTCGTCAATTAATTTGAAGTTTACAATTTTGATCGCTATTTTGCTTCCATCTGTATTCTTCTCATCGTAGCATTACTGCTAAGCTTTTTATTCTAAAATACACCCGATTGTATTCAGGCTCTTTAAATATCTGCATCAGAGCAAGATGTGGCTTTCTAAGAGGGTGGCGGTTTCTAATTACATCTCTAAGCATGATTGAATACTTTTGAGCAAGTTGTTCGCTAATAGACTTTGTTGTCTATGCATTCAGACTGAATTATTTTGATCAGATTTAAATTCTAAAAGAGTGTGTTGCTTTATCGTATTTTAAAATGATTTCAAAACTGCTGACGCCACGAACACTGAAAGGTAGAGATTCTGGTAGGCTGACACCATAGTCAGAATACAAGTCATAATACATACGTCATCACCATATTCAGAACACACGTCATGATATACGCATCGTCACGATAGTCAGAATACACGCCATGATACACACGTCCTCACCATAGTCAAAATACACGCCAAAGAGAAATCTGTGTCGCTTTATCATGTTTTAAAATGATTTCAAAACTGCTGACGCCACGAACAGTGAAGGGCAGAGATGCTAGTAGGCTGACGCCATAGTCAGAATGCAAGTCATAATACACACGTTATCACCATAGTCAGAATACACTTCATGATACATGCGTCATAACCATAGTCAAAATACACGTCATGATACGCACATCCTCACCATAGTCAAAATACACGCCAAAGAGAAATCTGTGCCGCTTTATTGTGTTTTAAAATGATTCCAAAACCGCTGACGCCAAACAGTGAAGGGTAGAGACGCCGGTAGGCTTTTCAATACCAAGGGAAAGGCTAATTTTTGCGCCTTGTTAACCAATGCACCCGAATAATGAAAAAAGAAGAAAAAACGCTTTTTTTCTGAATGATGAACAAACAGATAATACCACTGGGTATGCGTATAGCCACTTGCCACTCTCTAGCTACACCACTGGTGAAGGTTTTGTTCAATAGAATTAGAAATATTCCAAGTTAGATTATTTTTGGTTCCTTAAAACTTTGTATAGTTGAATTAAGTATCTGAACTTGTTTGGATCCATAATAGAATTATCTGAAAGTAGATATATTTTTGTATGTTGTAGTTATTTTTGATTGGTCGTGAAAAATATAGCGGTAGCCTAATGTGGTGAACGTAGCCTAGTTTAGTAGTTTTTTTTTTCACAAATACACATATACTGCTCTTTGACAAAATAAAGTCTTATATTTGCCGTAATGTTTAGCAAAAGTGAAAAAAGGCTAAATAAACTGCAACTAACACTTTTATTTCAGTTTTGTAATTAACTTTGTGATTTTTCTGGATTATAATAAATGGGTTGTATTGTCTTTTGATCGGAAATTAATTTTATTAGATAATACAATAGAAAAAATATATAAAGCATCATAGAAAACAATATATAAAACATAAATAATATATATAAATATGTGAAAAATATATATGAAAAAATATATATGTGAAAGATATATAAATATTACAGAGAAAACAATGCACAAAGCATTCAATCAATTTCCAAGTGAGAAATATAAAGAACAATTTAATTTTGTCAATAATTTCAATATGAAAAGGGACGGAGGAGGGAAATTTGATTTCCTTTGCTTATCGATTTTCGTTGCTTTTTCATCCAATTTCCTAGCGCTTTCTTTGAAAGCGATGTTTGCTTGACTTAAGGCCTATCCGATTTTATCTTCTAGGCCTATCTGATTTTATCTTCTTCTAGAGCTTTTAGTAACTTGCATTGACCTGGAATATTATTCACCTTAATTATCTCAGAGTCGCGCTAGGGGCAAGCGAAGCACTTTATAATACTTTGTCAGTTTTCAAATCAGCAACGGAGAAAAATTTCTTTTATCATGTTTTATTTAAGGGAGGGGGGACTTGATTTCCTTCCCTATCAATTTCCCACAGTTCTTGCTCTCAAGTATGAAAGCTAAGTTTTTGTCGTAAAAGGTTTAAAATTGCCCGGAAAATTGTAAATTGAATAAAATTAGACTGAGTGGAGGAACTATGAATTCTTTTAAGGTTTGACTTTATCACATATTTTGAAATCTTTTTTCTTTTTATTTCTTTCACAGTTTCGCTTTCTTTCAAAAAACAGTCCTTTAATGGATAATCAATGGGATTTTTTTGTATAATTTTCCAAGACCAGAATGTTTATATTTGCTACTAATTTGTCAAAAATCCAGGATATATGAAATACAGCGTTCAACTTGTCATCAAAGTAATAGTTCTTGGGGGAGATTCTATTCCGAAATGTTTCATTAATTTCTGCTTAGTGAGGTTTTATTCATTCGTGCTTCTTAGAGACAAATGACTGAATAAAATTAGGCGAAGCAAAAAACGTACTTGTTTAACAAACTTCTTAATATACTGCTTCTTTAATAGACTTTCTTTGAATAAATGTAACAATTACAACGATTATATACATACATACATATATATATATATATATATATATATATATATATATATATATATATATATATATATATATATATATATATATATATATATATATATATATATATATATATATATAAATATATATATATATATATAAATATATATATAAATATATATATAAATATATATATATATATATATATATATATATATATATATATATATATATATATATATATATATATATATATATATATATATATATATATATATATATATATATATATACATATACTAGCTGTTGGGGTGGCGCTTCGCGCCACCCCAACACCTAGTTGGTGGGGGCGCTTCGCGCCTTCCCCCCAAGCCCCCCCCCGCGCCATATTAGTTACGCGCCATTGTAGTTGTGTCCCTGTGTCCCACCTGTGAATATAGATAGATATGTATATATATATTTTTAACTACGTAAAACTTGCGAATATACAACATTCTTGGCTGTCCCATTGTCTGTGCATATAAATAGATTGTCAGGTTGTCCCCGTCGTCATTTATATATCCCCCTGTGCCCCCGGCGTCCCTGTTGTTGTTGTTTCCCTGTGTCCCGGTCGTCAATTGTGTCCCGGTGTCCCAGTCTGTAATTTGTCTTTGAGTGTCGCGGTCGTCATTTATATTCCCTGTGTCCCGGTGTCTCGGTCGTCATTTTTGTCCCGGTCGTCATTTGTGTTCCGGTGTCCCGGTCTGTAATTTCTCTTCGAGTGTCCCGGTCGTCTTTTATATTCCCTGTGTCCCAGTCGTCATTTGTGTCCCGGTGCTTTCTTGATGGTGATTGCTAATCGAACATTCCTTGTGTCCCGGTCGCTATGTCCCTATGTTCCGGTGTCCCGGTCGTCATTTGTGTCCCGATGTGCCGGTCTGTAATTTCGTCAGTCTACAAACATGACGTCAGTCGACACACAAACATGACGTCATTCGACAGACAACTTATTTTTATATATATACTAGCTGTTGGGGTGGCGCTTCGCGCCACCCCAACACCTAGTTGGTGGGGCGCTTCGCGCCCCCCCAAGCCCCCCCGCGCGTGTAAGTCGTTACGCGCCATATTAGTTACGCGCCATTGTAGTTGTGTCCCTGTGTCCCACCTGTGAATATAGATAGATTTATATATGTGTTTCAAACTACGTAAAAATCGCGAATATACAACATTCTTGGCTTTCCCATTGTCTGTCCATATACAAAGCCGTATGTACTAATAATGACGTCATATGCAAACGCTCTTTTTACAAACAAACAAACATGCATACACACAACTCGTTTTTATATAGATAGATAGATAGATAGATACAATACAAATTAACTACGTAAAACTTGTGAATATACAACAGTCTTCGCTGTCCCATTGTCTGTGCGTATAAATAGATTGTCAGGTTTACCGACCCTCAAAGATGCAACATACAATTGTACATTGGTAAAGCAATCTGTATTAAGATCTATACCGCATTTTTCTAGTGATTGCCCTTGAGCTTTGTTGATGGTGGTTTGAAATGCTAATCGAATTGGGAATTGCAATCTTTTAAATTGAAAAAGCAGATCCGTTGGAATCATGGGAATGCGAGGAATAAGAACAGCCTCACCCTCATAAGGCCCTGTCAAGATTGTGGCCTCTATTAGGTTTTCCATTGTTTTTTTTTACGGCAAGTCGCGTGCCATTGCAAAGCTTTGGTGGGTTGATATTTCTTAAAAGTATTATTGGTACCTCTATTTTTAGTTGTAGCACGTGTGGTGGAAACCC
Source organism: Artemia franciscana (assembly GCF_032884065.1). NCBI lineage: Eukaryota > Metazoa > Arthropoda > Branchiopoda > Anostraca > Artemiidae > Artemia > Artemia franciscana. The sequence continues at coordinate 11,578,961 of NC_088870.1, read as the reverse complement.
TGAAGGATCTATGGAATTTAAAAATTCAGATGGATAATTAACCGCTTCATTTGGTTCCAAAATCCAAATTAACTGCGTAAAACTTGCGAATATGCAACATTCTTCGCTGTCCAATTGTCGCTGCATATAAATAGATTGTCAGGTTTACCGACCCTCGAACATGCAACGTACAATTGTCCATGGGAAAAACAATCAGTATTAAGATCTATACCACATTTTTCTAATGATTGACCTTGAGCTTTGTTAATGGTGATTGCAAATGCTAATCGAATTGGGAATTGCAATCTTTTAAATTGAAAAGGCAGATCCGTTGGAATCATGGGAATGCGAGGAATAAGAACAGCCTCACCCTCAAAAGGCCCTGTCAAGATTGTGGCCTCTATTAGGTTTTCCATTGTTTTTTTTACGGCAAGTCGAGTGCCATTGCAAAGCTTTGGTGGGTTTATATTTCTTAAAAGTATTATTGGTACGCCTATTTTTAGTTGTAGCACGTGTGGTGGAATCCCTGAAAGATCTATGGAATTTCAAAATTCAGATGGATAATTAACCGCTTCATTTGGTTCCAAAACTGTGTCGACTGACTTGTAAAGGACTGCCTGGTCTCGAATCTTGGTCAAAACAATATTGTTGATTTCGTGGACGTCTATATTTTTGGGTGCGAGAATCGCTCTTTCACTTAGCCATTTATTATTTTTATAATTTTTTAGAATATTCGGAAATATTTTTTCAATCAATTCATTTTTGGACGTCACTAAATTACAGAAATCAGCAGGTAGTTGTATACGTCCTGAAATTGAGTCTACTGGGAGCTTTCCGTTTCCCATTGCCAGCAATTGATCTGAAAATGTTTGACCAGAGTCATCGTTTTGCAATCGGACACGCATATTTGTAGTTAATTTTAATATTTTTACGTGTGCCCATAAATTAGAATTTTTCAGGCAAGCCAAACAGCTTCATTACTGCTTATGTATCTTCCAGCCTGATATTGTACGATTTCATCGAAATCTTTGATTTCGGGCTGCAAGCCAAAAACTGCCATGTCACTGCCTTTGTTGACGTATTTACATATGTATTTGATTGCCTTTACGGAGTTACAGTATTCAACGTTTATGTGTGCATTAAATGTTTTTGATAATAATGGGGAATATGGAACAACCCACTGGTTATCTACTTCGATGGTGGTACCGTTACGCTTCTTTATTATTGCTGTTTTACCGCCATCTTCAGTAGATCTTCTTTTATATTGTGGGTAACCATCATTGCCAGTAATTGTGTTTGATACTAAAAGTCGAGGATATTGCTTTGTGCACCTTCCTTTGGCCATGCATGGTGAATTTTCGTTCAGTGCACCGCAAGGTCCATGTATCATGTTTTTTACAATAATATCATGTAACCCCTTATCGACATTTTTATCAGGTATTTCAGCGGAAATCACATCATCAATTTCGTTCGAAGTAGTTTTTTTCTGTAGCCAGATTAGTATATGTGCGTGTGGCAAACCTCGTTTTTGCCATTCCACTGAGTACATCCAGCATCGCACTGACCCAAACACTTCAAGTTTTACAATGTAGTTTATCAGTGATTTCAACTTTTGCCGGAAGACACGGGCCGTAATGTCATGCCTATGAACCGCCGATTGTCCTTGAAGTAAAAGCTGCAGTATCTCGTCCCAAGATTGATTACATGTAAATGTAATAAATAAATCTGGACGACCATAGAGACGAACATACGCAATAGCATCTTGAGCATATTCATGCATATGACGGGGACTGCCAGCATATGACGAAGGTAAAATTGTTAATCTTCCAACGTTTGTGGTATTACCGTCATTTATAACTGCATCTCGCAAATGAATGTATTGTTCAGAGCGGAGCTTGGTCTGATTCAGGCGGATATATAGCAAACGTTCTGATTCAATTTTAGCATACATATCAACGACGAATTGGTGAAACAATTCACGGTATTTTAAAATATAATTTTCTTCATCCTGCCGAATCATTAGTCTATAGGAATAATAATGCATTGCACTGCACTTATTATTCATTTCTTTGTTAGTGGCTGGATTCATCTATTTAATATTAAAGTGATAGCCGTCGGCTCCATCCCAAAAAATGATAGGATATTGTAGGGCATCGTAGCATCGATGAGTTTCAGCAATTCTTAACAACTGAGCGTTTCGCTTATGAAGAATAATATCTTGAGGTAAAAACTGATCACCGACCATAACGATTGCCACTTCGTCGATAGTTGGAGCATTGTATCTACGCACATGTTGGCCAGGAGGCGTTTTGTCAGCGGAAATAACAATTTTATGCGTATCAGTAGGCATCAAATCGATGGCTGTTTTGAACAGACGCACTAAATTATTATTTTCGTGGAAAAGATGTTGCAATTGGGAAACGATTGTCCTTTCAACGTTGGGAGAAATTTCGCAACGTGCATTCAATTCAGAATTTCTATCACTGATGAAGTACAATCGTAAAAATTTATGATTCTCGCCTGAGAATGGTAGAATGGACCCTGCTCTATGATAAATTTGCCCTTTTACTTTGAAAGTAGACATAAATTGATCTGGATTTTCGATTTGGGCTCCAAACGACGTCATTTGGAAACATGAGTTGTATTTTCTGATTTTTGACAAAAAACGCTTAGATTCTGACGTAGTTCCAGTAAGGAAAGTCTTCAATGGCTCTGGTGGTGCAGCCAATAGAGGAAGTTTAACTTTTCCTGAGGCGCAACACATTCCCATTGTTTCACCATTGAATTTCAAGGCCTTGCAATAGGGACAAATTTTAGACATTGTCCCGATTTGAACACATCTACTCAAGCTATAATCATCGACTGGGTTGTACCTGAATGCCAGGCGATAACTTTCAGGTTGCTCTGATTCCTCGGCACGCTTTCTTTTCTTACTTTCTCTATCAGCAGCAAGCCTGATTTCTTGCTGTTCTTGTGATTCCTCGGCACGCTTTCTTTTCTTACTTTCTCTATCAGCAGCAAGCCTGATTTCTTGCTGTTCTTGTAATTCCTCGGCACGCCTTCTTTTTTCACTTTCTCTTTTAGCAGCAAGTCTGCTTCCGCGTTGCTCTGGTAGTTCCTCGGCACGCTTTCTGTTCTTTCTTTCTCTATCAGCCTCAAGCCTGTTTCCTTGCTGTTCTTTTGATTCCTCGGCACGCTTTCTGTTCTTTCTTTCTCTATCAGCCTCAAGCCTGTTTCCTTGCTGTTCTTTTGATTCCTCGGCACGCCTTCTTTTTTCACTTTCTCTTTTAGCTGCAAGTCTGCTTTCGCGTTGCTCTGGTAGCTCCTCGGCACGCTTTCTTTTCTGACTTTCTCTATCAGCAGCAAGTTTTTTGGCATAGACTCTTTGAGCATCTTCATCGGCTTTTGCCATGGTAAGTTCATCAGTCATTGTAAACTTAAACATTAATAGATTTCTACGTGAACATATGTCTTAAATATCTTGAATGACGTCACTGTCAAAGCAAAAATGACGACAACTAATTTCATGACGTCAGTCAACACAGAAACATGACGTCACCTGATCCACAGACAGACACACAGACAGACAACTTATAACAAAAATAATGTAAATAAAAATAACACTTACAACATATAACAAAAATAATTATACATATAAAAACAGACATAGTCACGCCCTTCTTAACATAATGCATAATAAGGTTTTGGCTGAGTATTATAACAGGGGAAAGGCGTTTCCCCGGGAAATACCCCCACAGATAATACCCCGTGGCTGTTTGGTCCCCAATCGAACAAACACAACTTAAAAACAAGAGGAAAAATTTCTCAAGACAGTGGCATTCAATTATGTGAATACTTCGATCCTATTTCCAAGGGCCGTCTTCAGCACAATACTAAACAAATAAAAAACAAAATATATATATATATATATATATATATATATATATATATATATATATATATATATATATATATATATATATATATATATATATATATATATATATATATATATATATATATATATATATATATATACATATATATATATATATATATATATATATATATATATATATATATATATATATATATATATATATATATATATATATATATATATATATATATATATATATATTTGGGGTCGGGGGAGGGGGTTACGTGGGAGGGTCTTTCCATGGAGGAATTTATCGTGAGGGGAGAAAATTTCCATGGAAGGGCCCCAGGATTTTCGAGCATTATTTAAAAAAAAACAATGAGAAAATAACTAAAACAAAGTTTTTTTCAGGTGGAAATAAGGAGCAGCATTAAAACCTAAAACGAACAGAATTTATTGCGTATATAAGGGGGTTCGTCTCCTCCACAATACCTCACTCTTTATGCTATACGTATTTTTAGTAATTTCAACTATTTACTCTACAGCCTTTGTGATTTAGGGGTCATTCTTAAAGAATTGGGACTAAATTGAAGCTTTAACGTAAAGAGTGATGTATTGACGAGGGGAGAACCCCCTCATATACGTAGGCTAACAAAAATATACAAATATAGAATTTGATTATGTAAGTTAATTCGTAGGTTACGTATACTTATTACTAATAAAAACGTTAGTAAAAAAAATAAAAAGTACTAGTCGCCTTTTTAAGTAACCGAAAATTGGAGTGCAACTAGACTTCCTCCCCCACCCTATTTTTTGAGAAAGCCAGTTAGCCAAAAAAAAAAAAATATAATAATATGCAAATTTCGTTTTAATTTTTCATATGCGGTGACCCAAAATCAAAACATTCATTAATTAAAAAATGTTCAGAGATTAAATTTAAAAAAAAAACAAGTTTTTCAACTGCAAGTAAGGAGTGACATTAAAACTTAAAACGAACAGAAATTATTCCGTATATGAAAGGGGTTGTCCCCTCCTCAACGCCTCTGTCTTTACGATAAAGTTTTTTATTGTTTTTGAAAAGTAGAGTTGTGAGAAAGAGTCAAACTTTAGCGTAAAGAGCGAGGCGTTGAGAAGAGGACAACCCCTTTTATATACGGAATATTTTATGTTCTTTTTAAAGTTTTAATGTCACTCCTTACTTGCAGCTAAAAAACTTGTTTTTTTTTTATTTAATAGTGCACAAAAGGTAATGGTCCTCTTTTCAATCAGTGGATCAATGGCATGTATTAAAATTGAAGAATACATTTATTTGAAAAAAAGGCCATAAAACCCAGGTCACTATCCTTGGTTGAATTTACCTTGTTAATAACATTTATACTATATATGGCAACAGTTTAAAGAAACTTATTCATTTTAAATTAAACGTACTTTTTTATTAGCTAGTTTAGCTGCAGCCCCTCAACTCTTGCCAGTTTCGACCTCATCATGACTTTCGTTTGAAGGGTCGTCTCTTGTTCGAGGACTATTATGTAAATTACCACTGTTAGAAAATTCGACATTAGAAAAATTTGAAAAACAGGGGGGAAGGTTGTATTTAAGCGTAGATTTCTTTCTACAATTTTTAAATCTTTTACTTTTCAGGTATTTCACAATTTCCTTTCTTTCCCAAAACAGCCCAATGGATAACTTATGGGATTTTTTGTATAATTTCCCAAATCCAGAATTTTCATGCTTGCTAGTAATTTATCAAAAGCCGAGGGTGCATAAAATACAGCGTTCAACTTGTTACGAAAATAATAATTCTTGGGGGATATTCTTTTTTAAAATGTGTCATTAATCTTTGCTTAATGAGGTTCAACTCATTTGTCTTATGTCAGAGAATACTGGGCCATTTTTTAAAATGGTCTCCTATGACTGAACACAGTAAACTTTTCACTCAATTTAGGTGATGGTTTGAAGACAAGGAAAATAACCTATCCTTTGCCGAACGTTGCCGAACCTTTGGGATAAATTGTACCCATTTTTTGACTTATTTATACCACAATTTATACCACAATTATTATATTTATACCACAATTTATACCACATTTATACCACAATTTATTTATACCACAAACAAGGGTGTGTTGCGGGTTGCCGAACCTTTGGGATAAATTGTACCAATTTTCTGACTTATTTATGCCAAAATTTCTACGACAGTTTTCATTTCACTGACGAAAATATACGAATAAAAAGAAAAGCAAAGATTCACTTTTTTCAGTCATATCTTCTTCCTCTTTCAGAAACCAATTTTAATTGTTTTATGATGATTAGTTCGAATTTTGCGGAGATTTGTTTGTTGCGTTTGCTTTTGGCAAAAATCGCGTTTCTTTTGCTTAAGTCTCTAAGAGCTGACTGGAAGTTTCGGAAATTACGAAAATAAAACTTAACCGGGCAAATACAGCCTAAATGTACCGAAATGTGCCAGAACCATGAGATTGTGGATTGTAGCCCACCATAAAACCTTCAAATGTACAGTATTGTAACAGGAGCTCTAGATGTTCAGAAAACGGTACTATTGTACCGCGTTGGCAACAACGCTTTGGGTACTATTGAACATTGCATAAATGGCCGGGTCATGTCTTATGAAAGCCACTAGAGTCCCTCCCACGCCATATCCACCAAGCTGAGCCGTCGACTGTAACAGTAGTTTTGAAACCCATACCCAGTTGTAGGGTAGTCAAACTTCCAGATTTTTATATATCCATGAGCTACAACTGCCGTATAATTCCTATCAGAGGGACATTTTTGACCATTGAATGAGGCTTTAGGATCTGCCATGAATAGATCAAGCCAAGGCGATCCACGAGAACCTGTATCGACCCCCTCTATAATTGAACCTGTATAATTGACAATCTCAATTTTTGGTGGGCTATAAACCCTACCAATAACAGTTATTTAAAATATTTACTTCCACCCAAAAACCTCCTCGCCACTGAAGTTGAGAGCCTGAATTGGCGAGAAAAGGATATTATTCCGGATGTACTTAGAAATTTGAGTAGCTCTCTTTAACTCTATTGAGTCATATCAGAGTAAAACCAGGAATATCATTCTCACTGCCTAAAATGTAACGATTAAGATTTGCCACAGTTATACTTGTGACGATAGTAACTCGTAAAGATCTTATTTATTATGTAAAGCAGCAGCTTCATGATACTCTTCCGGTAAAGTTTTATCGCCAAGGAAGCTATAATTAAAGTTTGCTTCAGTTATACCCATGAAAGAAGTACCTCGTAAAAGCTGTATTATTGTGTTAAGCAGCATCTTCGTGATACCCTTCCGTACATTTCTATTATCAAGGAAGCTATAATTAAGATTTGTCTCAGTTACGTATGTAACAGAAGTACAGTAACTCAGAAATGCTTGATTACTTTGTAAAGCATCAACTTGATAGTACCCCTCAATGAAGCTTCATTACCGAGGAAGCTATGATTAAAGTTTGTCTAGGTTATGCATGTGACAGAACTACCTCAGAAAAGCTCGATTACTTTGTAAAGCATCAACTTGATAGTACCCCTCAATGAAGCTTCATTGCCGAGGAAGCTATGATTAAAGTTTGTCCAGGTTATGCATGTGACAGAACTACCTCAGAAAAGCTCGATTACTTTGTAAAGCATCAACTTGATAGTACCCCTCAATGAATCTTCATTGCCGAGGGAGCTATGATTAAAGTTTGTCTAGGTTATGCATGTGACAGAACTACCTCAGAAAAGCTCGATTACTTTGTAAAGCATCAACATGATAGTACCCCTCAATGAAGCTTCATTGCCGAGGAAGCTATGATTAAACTTTGTCCAGGTTATGCATGTGACAGAACTACCTCAGAAAAGCTCGATTACTTTGTAAAGCATCAACATGATAGTACCCCTCAATGAATCTTCATTGCCGAGGGAGCTATGATTAAAGTTTGTCTAGGTTATGCATGTGACAGAACTACCTCAGAAAAGCTCGATTACTTTGTAAAGCATCAACTTGATAGTACCCCTCAATGAATCTTCATTGCCGAGGGAGCTATGATTAAAGTTTGTCTAGGTTATGGATGTGACAGAACTACCTCAGAAAAGCTCGATTACTTTGTAAAGCATCAACATGATAGTACCCCTCAATGAAGCTTCATTGCCGAGGAAGCTATGATTAAACTTTGTCCAGGTTATGCATGTGACAGAACTACCTCAGAAAAGCTCGATTACTTTGTAAAGCATCAACATGATAGTACCCCTCAATGAATCTTCATTGCCGAGGGAGCTATGATTAAAGTTTGTCTAGGTTATGCATGTGACAGAACTACCTCAGAAAAGCTCGATTACTTTGTAAAGCATCAACATGATAGTACCCCTCAATGAAGCTTCATTGCCGAGGAAGCTATGATTAAACTTTGTCCAGGTTATGCATGTGACAGAACTACCTTAGAAAAGCTCGATTACTTTGTAAAGCATCAACATGATAGTACCCCTCAATGAATCTTCATTGCCGAGGGAGCTATGATTAAAGTTTGTCTAGGTTATGCATGTGACAGAACTACCTCAGAAAAGCTCGATTACTTTGTAAAGCATCAACTTGATAGTACCCCTCAATGAATCTTCATTGCCGAGGGAGCTATGATTAAAGTTTGTCTAGGTTATGCATGTGACAGAACTACCTCAGAAAAGCTCGATTACTTTGTAAAGCATCAACTTGATAGTACCCCTCAATGAATCTTCATTGCCGAGGGAGCTATGATTAAAGTTTGTCTAGGTTATGCATGTGACAGAACTACCTCAGAAAAGCTCGATTACTTTGTAAAGCATCAACTTGATAGTACCCCTCAATGAATCTTCATTGCCGAGGGAGCTATGATTAAAGTTTGTCTAGGTTATGCATGTGACAGAACTACCTCAGAAAAGCTCGATTACTTTGTAAAGCATCAACATGATAGTACCCCTCAATGAAGCTTCATTGCCGAGGAAGCTATGATTAAACTTTGTCCAGGTTATGCATGTGACAGAACTACCTCAGAAAAGCTCGATTACTTTGTAAAGCATCAACTTGATAGTACCCCTCAATGAATCTTCATTGCCGAGGGAGCTATGATTAAAGTTTGTCTAGGTTATGCATGTGACAGAACTACCTCAGAAAAGCTCGATTACTATGTAAAGCATCAACATGATAGTACCCCTCAATGAAGCTTCATTGCCGAGGAAGCTATGATTAAACTTTGTCCAGGTTATGCATGTGACAGAACTACCTCAGAAAAGCTCGATTACTTTGTAAAGCATCAACATGATAGTACCCCTCAATGAATCTTCATTGCCGAGGGAGCTATGATTAAAGTTTGTCTAGGTTATGCATGTGACAGAACTACCTCAGAAAAGCTCGATTACTTTGTAAAGCATCAACATGATAGTGCCCCTCAATGAAGCTTCATTGCCGAGGAAGCTATGATTAAAGTTTGTCCAGGTTATGCATGTGACAGAACTACCTCAGAAAAGCTCGATTACTTTGTAAAGCATCAACTTGATAGTACCCCTCAATGAATCTTCATTGCCGAGGGAGCTATGATTAAAGTTTGTCTAGGTTATGCATGTGACAGAACTACCTCAGAAAAGCTCGATTACTTTGTAAAGCATCAACATGATAGTACCCCTCAATGAAGCTTCATTGCCGAGGAAGCTATGATTAAACTTTGTCCAGGTTATGCATGTGACAGAACTACCTCAGAAAAGCTCGATTACTTTGTAAAGCATCAACATGATAGTACCCCTCAATGAATCTTCATTGCCGAGGGAGCTATGATTAAAGTTTGTCTAGGTTATGCATGTGACAGAACTACCTCAGAAAAGCTCGATTACTTTGTAAAGCATCAACATGATAGTACCCCTCAATGAAGCTTCATTGCCGAGGAAGCTATGATTAAACTTTGTCCAGGTTATGCATGTGACAGAACTACCTCAGAAAAGCTCGATTACTTTGTAAAGCATCAACATGATAGTACCCCTCAATGAATCTTCATTGCCGAGGGAGCTATGATTAAAGTTTGTCTAGGTTATGCATGTGACAGAACTACCTCAGAAAAGCTCGATTACTTTGTAAAGCATCAACATGATAGTACCCCTCAATGAAGCTTCATTGCCGAGGAAGCTATGATTAAACTTTGTCCAGGTTATGCATGTGACAGAACTACCTTAGAAAAGCTCGATTACTTTGTAAAGCATCAACATGATAGTACCCCTCAATGAATCTTCATTGCCGAGGGAGCTATGATTAAAGTTTGTCTAGGTTATGCATGTGACAGAACTACCTCAGAAAAGCTCGATTACTTTGTAAAGCATCAACTTGATAGTACCCCTCAATGAATCTTCATTGCCGAGGGAGCTATGATTAAAGTTTGTCTAGGTTATGCATGTGACAGAACTACCTCAGAAAAGCTCGATTACTTTGTAAAGCATCAACTTGATAGTACCCCTCAATGAATCTTCATTGCCGAGGGAGCTATGATTAAAGTTTGTCTAGGTTATGCATGTGACAGAACTACCTCAGAAAAGCTCGATTACTTTGTAAAGCATCAACATGATAGTACCCCTCAATGAAGCTTCATTGCCGAGGAAGCTATGATTAAACTTTGTCCAGGTTATGCATGTGACAGAACTACCTCAGAAAAGCTCGATTACTTTGTAAAGCAGCAACTTCATAATACCTTAATTAGCCGAGGAATACCTTTTCGCGTAGGTTTATGTTATACTCCCCACCTTAAGAGAAAAGGTTGGTACAGCTAAACATTAGTCATTACTCTACCTTAGACCTTAGTCCCGCTTGTACCTACTAATGCACCTAAGGCTTCAAGTAGCACTACCAATCTTCCGTCAGGTGCTGCAGCAGTAATATCATCCCATTCGGGTAGAACGGAGGTGTACAGGTTGCGTAGATACCTCTGTTAGGTCCGGTGCAGTGTGCCTGGGTTTTCCCCGGCTACGATTTCCTGGTGGTTGCCAGTGTAAAGCGGTGTTTGGGGGTCTTTGGTCGTCTGTACGTAGGACGTGTTTGCATATATTCACCTTTTGACTTTGATGATATCGTTAACGAGAGGTTGTAGCGTTATTTCACGGATAGACTGATTTGTCATCTTCTGTGACAATAGCCATTAGCAATAGAATAAATAGACGCATATTAGAAAAGCAGAAATCCGAATCAACTTTATTGAGAATATTCTTCCCTTTTTAATAATGCCTCATTTAAATCTCGTATACTTAATTGACTCCTACTTTCCTTTATTTTTCTCCTTTTAAATTATCTATTTCATTGTTTGCTTTTTGTCAGGAACATATTCTTAGCTCTATATCGTAAAGTAGCTGCTTCAGAAAGTCCTTTCATGAACTTTCGTTGTATACTCTTTAGTTTAAGAGAAAAGGATGATAAGAGCTGACAATTGTCATTACTAATAGACTGTAGAAAAATGCTACAAAGCACTAGCTTTTAGAAAAATGTTATTGTGAAGGATTAGCTGGCAACTATTTGCTTTTAAGCATCGAAAACTAGCTTTACGCTGAAAAAAAAATACAAGTTAAGTAATCTGGTATAAGTAAAACGCTTAAAACGAAGGATATTGGCTTATAAAAGATGGTAAACTTAACAGAAAAGAAATTTATATCGAAGAAAAAATGAAGCCTAAAACGAACACAAAGCCCATGGTTTACTCCGTTTAAAAATAAATGCGATGAACAATGAAGTCAGACTTGGAAAAAAATAAATCGCCACGAATAAGCGTAGTATTGCCACACTTTAACCCCCCCCCCCAGACTAGAGCTGGCCACAATGTCCTCATACCTTCAAGAATCTCAACACAAGAGATTCAAATAAAAGAAAAATCCAAGGCAATTTCCAAGTTCTCAAAAACTCCCGAAATCACAAGCTAAACAGGGGTATAGTGCGTGATTTCAAACCAAACAATCAATAGAACTGAATAATATTAAAACCCAATTCAAAGACATCAATTCCAGGTGAGACCGCAAAAACTTTATTCACTAGAAAATCTTTGACATTCTTTTTAAAGATAACAAACCTATGACAGCTTCATGTAAACTCTGGGAGTTTCTTCCTGATCATATTACAAGCCATCAGGGAATGAAGTGAGACCGCAATGACGGAATGTAAGAAGTCTGGAAGTGGGGATGTGATAAAACAATCGATCAAAATAAAAGATATATCATTACACTGGGCAGCAGAAAGGTTGCCATGCAACAGTTGAGTGAAAGAAGTGCACGACAGAAAATAAAGATATTTCAAACCAAGCGAGGGTCTATATGAAGAAAAGCTATTCTCCATGAAAGTTTCAAAGTGGTTTGAGTGACGAGGGGAAGGCTAATTTCCAAATAACAGGACAATATTAAGCAGAAGACCGAACTAGACTAAAGAAAAGGATGCTTAGAACTGACCCTTGAAATATGCTTTTTAACCTTCTAAGGATTCCAAGAATCCTGGACCCTTTGATTAGAGCAATATGACACTTTAATGAAAGATTATCATCAATCAAGATGTCTAGGAATAGAACATACCGATCTTTAGCGCTACTTAAAGAACCTCTTGATACAAGTATTCAGTTAGTTCAGGGCAAACTTTTGAGGCTCTTGAGAAAATGAAAAAGCATGACTTTCTTAGTGGGTAACTCTTTCAAAAGGGTCTGTCATCTTAAACAAATTTGGACTCAGTTCTTCTGGATTTGTCAAGAGTGCAGTTATCAGCAAAAAAAATAAAAAAAATAGTGCATCCAGAAAAGACGAGCTCTTGTCACACTTAGTGGTAGGTGCTGGTTGGCAAAGACGACAGCAAATCGCGGGTTTTGAATTTTTAACCACATTAACAAGGTCAATTGACATAGATTTAATAGAGCATTGGCCCAATAACAGATGCTTTTGGAACGCCAAACTCTATTTGGAAGGGGTTACAAAAGAGTGGATCAATCGAGATGACTCGATCAAATAAATTTGAAGGATACCAAAAATAATCACTACATTTGTACCAATATGGAACATCTTCCGAAGAAGAATATTGTGTGCAATGAGTCAGAGGCTTTTCGTACACTGAGAAATAGGGTAGCAGGTATCAAATCAGAATCAAGAGCTGAATAATTCAATGAAGTTGCTCATCCATGCTTAGTTGAGTGTCTTGCCCTAAAACTAAACTGAAAATCATGAAAAAAAAAGGTTTAGAATTACAAAAATCTAGAAGTCAAGAATGCATAGCCTTTTCGGAAATTTACTAGACACTGATAAAAGAGATATGGGACGATAATTTGCAGGATCATTCCGTGACTCAAGAGTGCAGTTATCAGCAAAACAAATAGTGCATCCAGAAAAGACGAGCTCTCGTCACAGTTAGTGGTAGATGCTGGTTGGCAAAGACGACAGCAAATCGTGGGTTTTGAATTTTTAACCACATTAACAAGGTCAATTTTCATAGATTTAATAGAGCATTGGCCTAATAACAGATCCTTTTGGAACGCCAAACTCTATTTGGCAGGGGTCATAATTAAAAAGAATTTAAAAGAATAAAACAAGAGCACGCTTTAAAGCACTCAGAAATAGATCATTTTCAAAAGAAAGATTGAGAAATCCTGTTTTGGCAGGAACAATGACTGAAACAAGGAACTTGACCACCTAGACCACTTGACCAATGAACTTAGTAGGAATAAGGTCTGGGCTAGAAGTTAAAGAATCTTTCAAACCAGTGAGATTTCTGGCAATTTCCCATTCAGAGATAGGCTCTAAAGCCCTGGATTGGAGACAAATAGGTGAAAGGTAAGACCTAAAATCATGCACAGAAGAAGAAGGACTTGCAGAAGAGGCCGAAGTTTGCCAATATTAAAAAAATAGACAGTAAATATATCTTGAACATTAAGCCTACCTTTTACGATTTCATTGTTTATCACAACATATGAAGGGACAAAAGGAGGGAGAGAAGATACTTTGATGACAGAGTTGATTACTTGCCATGTTTTCATAATGTCTTTACCAAACTCAGAGATTTTTCTAAAATAAAAACATAATTTAACCTTTTGACAAAGAGAATGGTAAACTCTTCTCTAAGCTTTGAAAAATTTAAGTTGAGCTTTTAAGAAGTACAGGAGTCATTATGAAAAAAGGAAGAAAATTGCCTTCAGCAATAGTAAATGAAACTGTAGGATCTAGGAAATTTGAGGAGTGGCAACATCGCTCTTATTTGTAGCAACTATTTTCGTTTTTACCGTGGCTTCATTGTTCGTTGTAATAAACATTGTTTTACCGTAATGAACAAACCATGGAAGAATATTCGTGGTACCACGAATAGGTGAGATAAGTTTAGCCGTAACAATTTTGGATTTTTAGTTTTATTTCTATTAGCCTCGGCTTTGCGACCAACAATCTTAGAAATCCTTAAATAGCAACTTTGTTGAGAATCAAAACCTTGTTCTGGTTGTGAAATGTTATCTCAGTGTGTTTATTTTCGGATTTCTAGATTGTATTTTGGTTTCTATCGAGTGTAGTGAAAACGAGACACACTCTGGTGGATATGTATTTAGTGTGTTTTAACTTAGGAAAGTTAAACTGTAATCTTAATGACTTTAATGACCTACATTTAATCATTTCTTAGATACTCCTTGAAAGACAATGAGTCGAAAGAGGTACAGCATGGATCTTAAACGACTTTGATAGCTATATAAGGGAAGTCTATGTGAGAGAACCCGGGGTGGGGTTTGGGCGTTTGTTGGTGGGAATAGATCCTAGTCTTGTAATCCAGTATCTAGTGATTATTTGCTTAATTTTGCTTCCGTTTAGTGACTTCAGACTAATCATCCCATATGTTATATTCTAACCACCTCTACAAACCAAGTGTCAGTATTAAGGGCATGCACTTGTGACTCTTATTGGAAGGAATGGGGATAACGTAGGTAAAAATAGACAGAAGTTTAACCTGTGGGTAATGCTCCTGTCTTATTTCTAATGTGAAACCCTCAAAATAAACCACAAAATTTTCTTTAACTAGACAATACCCCTGTCACGCTTAAAATGTTCGACTGTCGTACAGACGCAGGATACCCTTATCCTACACATCTGGGAAATGTAGTCCTATGAACATATGACTCACACTTTAAAGGATGACGAAAGTGTGCTAGGGTAAAAAAAAGGTAAACGAAGCTTATGGATAATTTAGCTAAGCGACTATATAATACTTATAAAAGGATTACGTATTACTAGTGTCATCTTATAATAATCTCCTTGTCATGCGTGTTTACCTCGTCAGGGTTGTCGATGAAAAGCTGATTAAAATTGACCCAAGACGCTTGATTTCATCATTTTTAGCTATTTCTATCGCTTCTTTTGTGTTTCATGTAAAAATAAAAAAATCCTGGTAAAAAGAAAGTTCACATTTAGTATAGTTCAAACAGTTCGTGGTAACGAACTGTAGTAAGGAGCGACCCGGCTCAATAGTAACCAAAACTCTAAAAAATGGAATTTTGATACCAATACCTACATCAAAAGAATCGCATTTTAATGCTGATTTTAAATATATAAGTTTCATCAAGTTTAGTCTTACCCATCAAAAGTTACGAGCCTGAGAAAATTTGCGTTATTTTAGAAAATAGGGGGAAACGCCCCCTAGAAGTCATAGAATCTTAACGAAAATCACACCATCAGATTCAGCGTATCAGAGAACCCTACTGTAGAAGTTTCAAGCTCCTATCTACAAAAATGTGGAATTTTGTATTTTTTGCCAGAAGGCAGATCACGGATGCGTGTTTATTTGTTTTTTTTGTTTTTTTTGTTTTTTTTTTTCCCCAGGGGTGATCGTATCGACCCAGTTGTCCTAGAATGTTGCAAGAGGGCTCATTCTAACGGAAATGAAAAGTTCTAGTGCCCTTTTTAAGTGACCAAAAAAATTGGAGGGCACCTAGGCCCCCTCCCACGCTAATTATTTTACCAAAGTCAACGGATCAAAATTCTGAGATAGCCATTTTATTCAGCGTAGTCGAAAAACCTTATAACTATGTCTTTAGGGACGACTTACTCCCCCACAGTCCCCATGGGAGGGGCAACAAGTTACAAACTTTGACCAATGCTTACATACAGTAATGGTTATTGGGAAGTGTAAAGGCGTTTTCAGGAGGATTTTTTTGGTTGGGGGAGGGGTTGAGAAGAAGGGGATATGCTGGGGGAACTTTCCATCGATAATTTGTCATGGGGGATGAAAATCTCCATGAAGGGAGCGCAGGATTTACTAGCATTATTTAAAAACACAATGAAAAAATAAATATGAAAAAGTACTTTCAGCTGGAAGTAAGGAACAGCATTAAAACTTAAAACAAACAGAAATTATTACCCATTTGAGGGGCTCACCTCCTCCTAATACCTCGCTCTTTACGTTAAAGAATTTTTAGTAATTTCAACTATTTATTCTACGGCTTTTGTGATTCTGGGGTCATTCTTAATGAATTGCGACAAAATTTAAGCTTTAGTGTAAAGAGCGAGGATCTGACAAGGGGGCGAACCCCCTCATATATGTAATAAAAATATGAGAATACAAAAGTTCTTTACGTAAGCTAATTTATAAGTTACGTAAATCTCTTACTAATAAACTATTCGTAAAAAATTAAAAGTTCTAGTTGCCTTTTTAATTAACCAAAAAATCGGAGGGCAACTAGGCTTCCTCCCCCGCTCTTTTTTTCTCAAAATCATTCGATCAAAATTATGAGAAAGCCATTTAGCCAAAAAAAAAAAAAAAAAAATGCAAATTTCGCTTTAATTATTCCTCTGCGGAGAGCCAAAATCAAAACATGCATTGATTCAAAAACGTTCAGAAATTAAATAAAAAAAAACAAGTTTTTTTAACTGAAAGTAAGGAGCGACATTAAAACTTAAAACGAACAGAAATTACTTCGTATATGAAAGAGGCTGCTTCCTCATCAACGCCCCGCTCTTTACGCTAAAGTTTTTTACTGTTTTAAAAAGAAAAATTGATAGAAATAAATAAATATAAATAAAAAAAACTAATTTTTTTAGCTGAAAGTAAGGAGCGACATTAAAACTTAAAACGAACAGAAAATACTCCGTATATGAAATGAGTTGTCCCCTCCGCAATCCCTCGCTCTTTACGCTAAAGCTTTAAATTGTTTTAAAAAGTAGAATTGTGGCAAAGAGTCAAACTTTAGCGTAAAGAGCGAGGGATTGCGGAGGGGACAACTCATTTCATATACGGAGTAATTTCTGTTCGTTTTAAGTTTTAATGTCGCTCCTTACTTTCAGCTAAAAAAATTAGTTTTTTTTATTTATATTTATTTATTTCTATCAATTCTTCTTTTTAAAACAGTAAAAAACTTTAGCGTAAAGAGCGGGGCGTTGATGAGGAAGCAGCCTCTTTCATATACGAAGTAATTTCTGTTCGTTTTAAGTTTTAATGTCGCTCCTTACTTTCAGTTAAAAAAACTTGTTTTTTTTTTTTTATTTAATCCTACATAGAGATCGCACAAATACTTCTCGCAAATAAGTAACAATACACTTATTCTTTGGTATGTCTCAAAGCAATACTTTTTTTTCTATTCCCGTTGCCTTCTTATTTGAAACATTTGATACAATTACAAAATGTGGTATACGGCAGTGAAGTAACATCAAATGCTGTAATTCCAAGAGCAACATGTATAATAGTTAGTGCAAAAAAAAAAAAAAAAACACAGTGGGCCATTACATCAAAGAAAATAGCAGCCACAAATAACATCGATTACTACTTTACTGCTACTACTGCTAACAACTCGTTGTAGCACAAAATTTTTTGAGGCTGACACAGCTGTATACGATCAACCCTCAACCCTGATATTTTTCAAGTTTCTCTCTTTATCCTCTCCCATCAAATTCCAATCTTATTTTTATCTTTCGGGGACATTCTGCTTATCTTTTGGTGCAAGATCGATGGCTAAAAAGCAGAGTCTTTGGTAGTCTGTAATGCAACCGAAAAAACGTAGCCTAGCCATTTTAACGTTTCTTTTGTTATAGCCGTTGAAAGTGGGATCGAACCACATTTTCTATTTTCTTCCTTTTTCGCTTTTTCTTTTTTCTAAGACCGTCTAGACAATCGGCATGTTCTTCAATAATCTGTGTTAAGATATCTTTTAGAGACCGATAGATTCTCACCAAGCCACTTTGGCCTGACAAAAAATTCTGGCCTTTCAAAGATTCTGTTGCTTCTTTACCACGCAAAAACTTCAATATATCTTAAAATACTAAAAATAATGTTTAAAGGAATGTTTTTCTTTTTTCTTCCTGTTTTGCTTTTTTTTGGCTAAGACTGTCTTGACAATCGACATATTATTCAATAATCTCTGGTAAGATATCATTTTAGAGACCAACAGATTCTCACCTAGCCACTTAGTCCTTGCAATGATTCTGGCCCTTCAAAAATTATTTTGCTTCTTTGCCACGCAAAAGCTTCATTATATCTTAAAATACTACAAATAATGTTTACAAGAATGTTTTCCTCTTTTCTTCCTCTTTAGCTTTTTCTTAGTTTTACGACCGTTTAGACAATATGCATATTATTCAATAATCTCTGGCAAGATATCCTTTAAGAGACCGATAGATTCTCACCAAGCAACTTTTGCGTGGCAAAGGATTCTGGCCTTTCAAATATTATTTTGCTTCTTTGCCACGCAACAGTTTCGTTATATCGTTAAATACTAAAAGTAATGTTTACAAGAATATTTTTCTTTTTTCTTCCCCTTTAACTTTTTCGTTTTTCTAATACCGTCTAGAAAATTTGCATACTATTCAATAATCTTTGGTAAGATATCCTTTTATAGACCAATAGATTCTCACCTAGCCACTTTGGCCTTGCCAAGGATTCTGGCCTTTCAAAGATTCAGTTGCTTCTTGCAACGCCACAACTTTATTATATCTTAAAATATTAAAAGGAATGTTTGCAAGAATGGTTTTCTTTGTTCAACCTCTTTACATTTGTCTTCTTTCTAAGACCGTCTAGAAAATCGGCATATTATTCAGTAATCTCTGGTAAGATATCCTTTTAGAGACCGATGGATTTCCACCCTGCCACTTTGGCTTGGCAGAGGATTCTGGCCTTTCAAAAATTATTTTGCTTCTTTGCCACGCAACAACTTAATTATATCTTAAAATATTAAAAGTAATGTTTACAGGAATGTTTTTCTCTGTTCTACCTCTTTATATTTGTCTTTTTTCTAAGAACGTCTAGAAAATCTGCATACTATTCAATAATCTTTGGTAAGATATCCTTTTAGAGACCAATAGGTTCTCACCTAGCCACTTTGACCTTGCAAAGGATTCTGGCCTTTCAAAGATTCTGTTGCTTCTTTTCCACGCAACAACTTCATTGTATCTTAAGATATTAAAAGTCATGTTTACAAGAATGTTTTTCTTTGTTCTTCCTCTTTAGTTTTTTCTTTTTTTAAAGACCGTCTAGAAAATCTGCATACTATTCAATAATCTTTGGTAAGATATCTTTTTAGGGACCAATAGATTCTCACCTAGCCACTTTGTCCTTGCCAAGGATTCTGGCCTTTTAAAGATTCTGTTTCTTCTTTGCCACGCCACAACTTCATTATATCTTAACGAAAGCAAAACAGTCTTAAAGTATTAAAAGTAATGTTTACAAGAATGTTTTTCTTTGTTCTACCTCTTTACATTTGTCTTCTTTCTAAGACCGTCTAGAAAATCTGCCTATTATTCAGTGATCTCTGGTAAGATATCCTTTTAGAGACCGATAGATTTCCATCAAGCCACTTTGGCCTGGCAGAGGATTCTGGTCTTTCAAAGATTATTTTGCTTCTTTGCCACGCAACAACTAAATTATATCTTAAAATATTAAAATTAATGTTTACAGGAATGTTTTTATTTGTTCTACCTCTTTATATTTGTCTTTTTTCTAAGACCGCCTAGAAAATTTGCATGCTATTCAATAATCTTTGATAAAATATCAAACAGTTCGTGAAAAGAATCACATTTTAATGCTGATTTTAAAAATATAAGTTTCATCAAGCTGTTTACGCTAAAGTTTTTTTTTATTGTTTTAAAAAGTGCAGTTGTGACAGAGTCAAACTTCAGCGTAAAGAGCAAGGCGTTGTGGAGGGACAACACCTTTCATATACGGAGTAATTTCTGTTCGTTTTAAGTTTTAATGTCGCTCCTTACTTGCAGTTAAAAAATCTTTTTTTTTTAAATTTAATCCTTTTAGAGACCAATAGATTCTCACCTAGCCACTTTGGTCTTGCAAAGGATTCTGGCCTTTCAAAGATTCTGGCGCTTCTTTGCCACACAACAACTTCATTATATCTTAAAATACTAAAACTAATTTTTACAAGAATTTTTCGTTTTGTCTTCCTCTTTAGCTTTTTCTTTTTTCTAAGACCACCTAGACAATCTGCATATTATTCAATAGTCTCTCGTAAGATATCCTTTTAGAGACTGATAGATTCTCACCAAGCCACTTTGGCCGGATAAAGGATTCTGGCCTTTCAAAGATTCTAGTGCTTCTTTGCCACGCAAAAACTTCATTAGATTTTAAAATACAAAAAATCATTTTTACAAGAATTCTTTTTTCTTCCTCTTTAGCTTTTTCTTAATTCTACGACCGTCTAGACAATATGCATATTATTCAATAATCTCTGGTAAGATATCCTTTTAAAGACCGATAAATTCTCACCAAGCCACTTTGGCCTGGCAAAGGATTCTGGCCTTTCAAAGATTCTGACACTTCTTTGCCATACAACAACTTCAGTATGTCTTAAAATACTAAAAAGAATGTTTAAAAGAATGTTTTTCTTTTTTTTCTTTAGCTTTTTCTGAATTCTACCACCCTCTAGACAATCTGCATATTATTCAATTATCTCTCGTAAGATATCTTTTTAGAGATCGATATATTCTCACCAAGCCACTTTGGCTTGGCAAAGGATTCCGGCCTTTCAAAGATTCTGTTGCTTCTTTGCGACACAACAAACTCTCTATATCTGAAAATAAAAAAAAATAATGTTTACAAGAATGCTTTTCTTTTTTCTTCATCTTTGGCTTTTTCTTAATCCTACGTTCGTCTAGACAATAGGCATCTTCTTCAATAATCTCTGGTAAGATATCGTTTTGGAGACAGATAGATTCTCATCAAACCATTTTGGCCTGACAAAGGTTTCTTGCCTTTCAAAGATTCTATTGCTTATTTACCACACAACAACCTCATTATATCTTTAAATACTAAAAATAATTTTTCAAAGAATTTAAATATAAAAGCCGTGAAAACGTTTTATCTATAAGTGAGTTTTTTAACCTATTGTCTTTTAATTTTCTTTAAATATACCTCTACAATCGGGATCACTTCCCTTGTGACAGGAAGCTTCTTTTAATTTTAGTTCTTCCTTTGCTGTAGTTTTATTTTCAAACTTAGACCTTTTATTTCTTAGTAGTTTTTTGATAGCCGTTCTGATTCTATTATATTAGCTTCAGTTCGATTTTTATATGTTCTTTTACTGTACTTTTTACTGTTCTTTTTTCTTTCTTTTTTTCTGTTTTTTTAGTCATAGCATTATTGTTTTCTCATACACTTGTTATTTTTAGAAGTTTTTTATTACATTCAAAATTTCTTAAATGAGGTCTTGACCGATATATCTGTTCATTTCGCACTGTTGTTTATAGTTGGAAAATTTCATTGTTTTTTTCCCTTTTTTAACGTCAAATAGTATAACGCCATCTATTTGATTTTGACTAAGAACGATCATTGTTATGTCAAAAAAAAGAAGAAAAGTATGCTTTCGTTAAACAAGATTTTTGTTTTTAAATTCAAGTGACACCAAATAAATATTAGAAATTTTCCTGATGTCAAAAATAACATACCATGACATCTGCAACTAACGTCATTTTGATGATACTGATGAAGAATAGAATTTTTATAGACGAATTTTGTTTTTTTTTCAATTACAAAAATTGAACTTCGACAAGATACGCTATATTGATGTCGGAAAACTTTCTATTCTCCCTCCAGTTATACTACATAATTTTGCTGTTGAATTTGCCCCTTCTGGCATTGGTTAGAGCTGCTAGTTTCTTATAACTGTTATGGGAATAGAAAGATCCTAATCCAGGGATATATTAATCTAAGACTTTTTGGTTATTTTTCTTCTTTTTTCCTAGCACATTCAGAGATACCACATTTGTTTTATCGGTGTATATTATTCCAGCTGTCTGTTTTTTCTGAACTCCCTGTTTTCTCTGTCAGCTTTTCCTGGGAAATCTCCTTGGCTGTGGATTTTCTGAACTAGCTTTTATAAGGCTTTTCTACGAAGTTCCCTTGTCTATTTTGTAGAATAAGGAACAACGTAGATATAACTTGGCTATGGGCTTCCAAACTTTTTTGACTTATTACTTGTTTAGTTCGATACCACTGTTTGGATTGTCGTGAGATAAGTTTGTACGGTACTGAATTAAAATATATAATACAATTTTGTCACAAAATGGTACAACCGCTCTTAGATTTTGCTTTGTTTACCTAGGGTTTTACATAGGAAAAACCATCAGATTTATGGAAAACCGATAAATGAGGCGACGTTTCTCCATGGAAACAAATCGTTTTTTTTTTATCGGAAATAGAAGAAAAAGAAACGACACGTGTCAGCAACGACTTACTCCAAGTTCACAAAAAAAGCATAAAAAAGTAAAATTCAGGAAATGTGTCAACTACCAATTTTAGTTGTCGCTATGTTCAGGGAGAATTCTCTCTTCTACAACTATCGCTGCTATTTAGAAAAAGCATAATCATAAATTTACATGGCTGTTGCCGTTGTGTAGAAAAATTTCCCGAATAGTTGTCTAGTTGCCCCCCCCCCTAAAAGTTGATTGTTTTTCTACTTCGTTTCTTAAGAATACAACAAAACTCGTGTAATACCACAACTAAATTGCCGTTACAAGCAAATACTATTCCAATGTGAACATCTTTGTAGACTTTGAGTTAGAGCAGGCGTTGATAGATTTTAAGAAGGGGAGTTACCGCCCATTTTGGAATCACGGAACTTGACGATAGTCACTTGTCGTCAATAAAATTATTTTTGATTTTGCAATCTAATTATTGATTGTATATCTATTTATGTAATACAATTTTTCGAAACTAGAAATATCAATAGATCTCCTCTGTTTGGCTCTAAATATCATCAAAAATTGTAATGAAATTCCGAAGGGGATTTCGGGGATCTAGGGGATCTAGGGACACCTAGATTTATCGTGCGCAGAATTGCTGAATGTTACTCATAGGTTTCCCCTTGAGGGTGGTTTCATAGGATTCTTGTGGGGGAGGAGGTGGGTAAAAAATGTAATAATGTATATTTTAGTGTTATCATTTTTGGAGGAAGAGGGGTCTTTGAGTTAAGTCTTAGGTGGATGTTGAGCCTTGTTTGGTTGTTTTGAAGTTCAAGTTTAATCTTCTGTTGAGAAGTATTAATGCACATAAGGTCTGTTCTAGTCACGAAGAAAAGGTGCGTGGGGATTGTTAATAGGTAAGGTTATCTGGTGTCTATAGTGTTTTAACGACTGAATATAAAATATATATTTTACTTTTGGATTTGATGAAATTATCAAGAATTTAAGACCTAAAGCAAAACTGACAGAATTTCGGAAATAAAACCTGTGCAATTTCAAAGAAAAAGATATATTTCAAACCCCTTCTCCTGCATAAACAATAAGGCGTCCTCAGTGCAACCGAAACAGAAAAATCAAGATAGGGAAAAACTAACAATATTGCGGACTGAATAGACAAGACAGGAAAGAAAAAAAGAACAGACGAAGAACTACCAATAATTGAAAATTCCGGTAGAATGGAGGTAAGAATTAAATGAAATATAAAAGTCGAAACGTACAATTAGGCTGGCCCTGTTCAATCAAGTGCTCGTTTAAATGCAAAAAAATTAACGTCACAGAAGCTTCTGAAATAGCATTCTATCTTGTTTCTCTGATAATATTCTTGTCAAGTAACCTTAAATGCTGAAAAAAGCGCTAGATTCAACATGAGAATTTTTCAAGCGGTTACATTAAGGTCGCAATAATGACGTTTGTTTAAAGCTTACTTTAATTTGGAAACTTCTATGTGTAACTATGTGTTCTATCTGTTAGTTTCAAATTAACTTTAAGCCATCTAAGCCTGATTAATTTTTCTAAAGAGAAAAACAGGGTATTTTTCTTTTAATAAAACGCTTTATATTGAATTTATCTTTTTTAAATTTATACATTGCCTAAAGGATATTAAACTTCAAAAATTTTCAGGAATCTCGTTTTCAAGACTCTGTTTTAAGGTCAGAATAGTAATGTTTACTAAAACTTACATTATTTCTCAACCCTCTCTGCTATAAGTTTTGTTGCGTCAAATCAATATTCTTGCTCAGTCTTACCACTTAGTCAAACAGTTCGTGGTAACGAACTGTAGTAAGGAGCGACCCGGCTCAATAGTAACCAAAACTCTAAAAAATAGAATTTTGATACCAATAGCTACATCAAAAGAATCGCATTTTAATGCTGGTTTTAAATATATAAGTTTCATCAAGTTTAGTCTTATCCATCAAAAGTTACGAGCCTGAGAAAATTTGCGTCATTTTAGAAAATAGGGGGAAACACCCCCTAAAAGTCATGGAATCTTAACGAAAATCACACCATCAGATTCAGCGTATCAGAGAACTCTACTGTAGAAGTTTCGAGCTCCTATTTACAAAAATGTGGAATTTTGCATTTTTTGCCACAAGGCAGATCACGGATGCGTGTTTATTTGTTTTTTTGTTTTTTGTTTTTTTTCCCAGGGGTGATCGTATCGACCCAGTTGTCCTAGAGTGTTACAAGAGGGCTCATTCTAATGGAAATGAAAAGTTCTAGTGCCCTTTTTAAGTGACCAAAAAAATTGGAGGGCACCTAGGCCCCCTCCCACGCTAATTATTTTCCCAAATTCAACGGATCAAAATTCTGAGATAGCCATTTTATTCAGTGTAGTCGAAAAACCTTATAACTATGTCTTTGGGGACGAATTACTCCCCTGCAGTCCCCGTGGGAGGGGCAACAAGTTATAAACTTTGACCTGTGCTTACATATATTAATGGTTATTGGGTAGTATACAGGCGTTTTCAGGAGGATTTTTTTTGGTTGGGGGGAGGGGTTGAGAAGAGAGGGATATGCTGGGGGAACTTTCCATCGAGAATTTGTCATGGGAGAAGAAAATTTCCGTGAAGGGAGAGCAGGATTTACTATCATTATTAAAAAAAAAAACAATTAAAAAATAAATGTGAAAAAGCTTTTTCAGCTGGAAGTAAGGAACAGCAATAAAACTTAAAACAAACAGAAATTATTACCCATATGAGGGGCTCACCTCCTTCTACTACCTCGCTCTTTACGCTAAAGTATTTTTAGTAATTTCAACTATTTATTCTACGGCTTTTGTGATTCAGGGGTCATTCTTAATGAATTGGGATACAATTTAAGCTTTAGTGTAAAGAGCCAGGTACTGACGATGGGGGCGAATCCCCTCATATATGTAATAAAAACATGAGAATACAAAGTTCTTTACGTAAGCTAATTTATAAGTTACGTAAATCTTTTACCAATAAAAATATTCGTAAAAAATTAAAAGTTCTAGTTGCTTTTTTAATTAATCAAAAAATCGGAGGGCAACTAGGCTTCGTCCCCCGCTCTTTTTTTTCAAAATCGTTCGATCAAAATTACGAGAAAGCTATTTAGCAAAAAAAAAAAAAAAAATATGCAAATTTCGTTTTGATTATTCCTCTGCGGAGAGCCAAAATCAAAACATGCATTGATTCAAAAACGTTCAGAAATTAAATAAAAAGAAACAAGTTTTTTTTAACTGGAAGTAAGGAGCGACATTAAAACTTAAAACGCACAGAAATTACTTCGTATATGAAGAGGCTGCTACCTCATCAACGCCCCCTCTTTACGCTAAATTTTTTTACTGTTTTAAAAAGAAGAATTGAGAAAAAGAGTCAAACTTTAGCGTAAAGAACGGGGCGTTGATGAGGTAGCAGCCTCTTTCATATACGAAGTAATTTCTGTGCGTTTTAAGTTTTAATATCGCTCCTTACTTCCAGTTAAAAAAAACTTGTTTTTTTTATTTAATTTTCTCAAAAGACGAAGTTAAATGACGTCTTTGGAACGTTAACCCTATGATAACCGTTTGTTTAAAACCTGCGTTATTTCAAAAACCTATCTCTGATAAGCATTGTTCTATCAAGTTAAAATTGGGGCCCAAGTATTACTGAATCAAATTAACAGGGGTGTAGGTACAGTATTGTTATTGGGAGGGGGCAAGAGGGGTGCTATTGAAGTAGGTGTTGCTCAAGCTGTAGTGAAGAAAAGTAACTATTTAAGAAGCACGCATAAAAAAAAACAATACGCAATAGATTGTAAACAATAAACACACATTAAAAAGTCATAAATATAAGTGTTGGTGCTTGACTTTTACTAACAATGTCAGCAATGAACTGCTGCAGACAACAGTGGTGAAGTTGGGTTGGTGAAGGTGAATGTCGTATACGCTTAGCTTTTTTAGCCAGATTAACCACTAATGCTACAGTATATATCCCCCGTCCGCTTCCCCCAACCCCCACACCCAGTACAGGATGCTCAATCTCATAATTGAACCAAGCTCTATTTCTATAGCCCCGCGTGTCGCGCTATTCATTTGCTCGTAACTTTGAATTCGACTCTGTAAGATTGAATTTGTAGTACTAAAATTTTAATATATATGGTTTATTGAAATATTACTTATGATTTTTTATTAAATTGATTTGCTTGTGGATTCGCGGAGCGTTGACATCAGCTGTCCACATTAAGTCGAAACAAAAATCATAGGCAGCGCAACAGCGCTGTCTAAGTAAAGATACAGGATAAGTCAAAGTATTACCGCAGATTGTGTAACATTGTTCAGTGTCATATTTTCCATATTTAAATAGGGATCGTATTCAAATTTGATAGTATTCGAAAAAAGTTAAAGTTGGAATTATCAACTTATCCGTTGAGCATTGCTCGAAAAAGGATATCCAGAAAATAGGAAAAATTCTGGGTATCATCACGGCAGAAACCTTAAGATATTTGAAAATTGCCAGGAATGCAAATTAGAAGGAAAGATTGACTCATAGAGTTTCAAAATTACCTTCCCTTTGCATCTTTGTTTAAAAAAAAACTAATTCTATAAAAACTTTATAAAAGTCTATCTTGCGTAAATCAGGGTATGGAGCGGTGTACATTTCCGGAGGGGGTTGCAATGAATATGGTTTTATGGCTATAATTTCCTTCACAAGCAAGCTCGGTCTCCTAGGGCTGCAAGAAAAAAATGACAACAATAGAAAAAGAGAACGTGTTAATACTGCTTATCTGTGCGAACAAAATTTTTAAATTGTGAAAAAATATACATATTTTGTTTAAATTCACTTTATTCCAATCTCAGCAGACATTTCTTACAGCATGGTGATGCAGAGATAAATGTGATGCATGGCGATGCATGGTGATCCCACGTAGTAGCGCTGGTACTGTTTGAAAAGTGACTAATTTCAGTCATAATTCTTAGCATATTTGTTTCAATTTTTTTTGGAGCTGGTTAAAGAACTATTTAGAAAAGTGAAAATAGCAAGAAGTCTACATAATATTGTACATAGAGGCAGTCCTACATAAATGGGTTAGTATGTGAACCCAAAACGTGAGGAAATAGGACGTTATCAGTGCTTATTAGGCATTTCAGGGGCAAATAAGAGAATTCGAGTTTTAATTAGATACTGGAAATAAAAATTAAAATAGTTAAATGATTCCTGAGGCAGATACCCCTCTACCAAATTCCATGACCAAACTACAACCGATTTGACCTGTCTAGTTATAGTACGAACATCATTATAAAAAGCAATAGTCTTATTTTCTTTTTCAATGATTTCTTTTTCGTTCAGGGAATTATACTCACTATATGTCTACCTTCTTATTCTTCAATGATTCCGTTTCTATCCTATTTGCAGATGTAGAGGGTGAATTCATTTCCACTTTTGAAAATTTTAAAGCGAGAAAATCTAATCTTGAACTTAAAGATTTTAGTGCTTTTATTTCCACCTTAAGGTACTTTTTTTTCCCTATTAGGGAAAATATTCACTTGGGCAAATGTGGCCGAACAAGAACAATAGAACATTTTTTATTTCTGCAATTAACTAGGCTCAAATGTTTACTTTATGATATAAATTCAAATAATCTTCCAAGCGTAAAACTGCAATACATCACTATCAATAAATAAACAAAACTCAAAACGAACAGAAATTACAATTAATGGCCGAGTGAAACTCAAAACGAGCAAAACTTATCATGAGTAGGGCTGATACAGCCTATGATATATGGTATCCACCCTCCGATCTCTCTGAATCTTAAGAAAGGCTCTAGAACTTATACACATTGTATGCCCCAGGGCATAACTTACAACTCTTGCCCTAAGGGCTATGGGGGGGGGGTTCTATCCTCAAAGACATAATTTTTGGACCTTTCAATTACGTTGAAAAAAATGGCTGCCTACAAAGTTTTATTGGATGTATTTGGGAAAATAGTGGGCATGGGAGGGGTTTAGTTGCCCTCCATTCACTTTAAACTATTAAAAAGTCCACTCACCCTTTCAATTTCCAATTGAGTGAGCTGTTTTTTAAGTTTCTACGACAACAAATGGTCATCTCAAAATTAAAATCAGTTGTATTTCGGGAAAATACACGATATGGTGAAGGGGGGGGGGTATCCGCCCTCCGATCACTCTGAATCTTAAAAAAAGCACTAGAATGTTTTGATTAAATTTCTTAATTGGATTAATCGGATTTGATTAACTTAATTGGATGTGTTTTGGGGAACGGTTTGCTTGGGAGGGGGACTAGTTGCCTTCCAATCACTTTCGACTATTAAAAAGGGGACTGACTCTTTCAATTTCCAATCGAATGAGCTGGTTTCGAAGTTTTCCTCGACAACAATTGGTCATCGCAAAGCTTCTATTAGATGTACGGGAAAATACGAAGTGTGGGGGGTATCCACTCTCTGATCACTTGGAATTTTAAAAAGGGCGCTAGAACTTCTGATCATCAAATTTATAAGATAACCCTTTATATATATATATATATATATATATATATATATATATATATATATATATATATATATATATATATATATATGTATATATTTTCGACTAAATTGCTATCTAAAAATTTGGATTGGGTGGGTTTGGGGAAATCGTGGGCGTGGAAGGGGGCTAGGTTTTCAATTTTCAATCGAACGATATCGTTTTGAAGTTTCTAAGACAACACATGGCAATATCAAAATTTCTATCAGATGCATTTCGAGAAAATATGAGGTGTGGGGGATTACCCACCCTCCAATCACTCTGAATCTTAAAAAAGCGTGCTTGAACTTCTGATTACCAATCCAATCATTTCCCTCTGAAGTGTATACGATCACCCTTTCTATATGTACCTTATATACCACCAGGGCATAACTTACAACCCTTGCCCTGAATGCTAAAGGGTTGTCATTCTCAAGGACATAATTTCGGGACTTTTAACTACTTTGAACAAAATGGCTATCTTAAAATTTTGATTGGATGTGTTTGAGGAAATGACGGGAATGGGAGGGGGATTAGTTGCCCTCTAATCACTTTCGACTATTAAAAAGGGTACCAGCCCTCTCAATTTCTAATCGAATGAGCTCTTTTTGAAGTTTCAATGACAACAAATGACCATATAAAAATTTATATGAGATGCATCTCCCGAAAATACGAGTTTTGTGTGTGTGTGTGTGTGCTTGGGGGGGGGGGAATATCCACCCTCTGATTACTCTGAATCTTAAAAATGACATTAAAAATTCTGATTGGCAATCCAATAAAGCCCCTCCGAAGTTCATACAATCACCCTTTCTGTATACACTCAGGGCATAACTTACAACCCTTACCTTGAGGGCTGTAGAGAGGGGGGTTGTCATCCTCAAATACATAATTTCCAGATCTTTCAACTACTTTGAACAAAATGGTCATCTCAAAATTTTGACTGGATGTGTTTGAAGAAATGGTGAGCGCAGGAGGGGGGTTAGATGGCCTTTAATCACTTTCGATGATTAAAATGGACGCTAGCCCTTTCAATTACAATCGAATGAATTTTTTTTAGAAATTGCTGCGACAATAAATGACCATTTTAAATTTTCTATCAGATTCATTTCAGAACATGCGAGGTGTGGGAGGAGGTATCCAACCTCCGATCACTTTTAATCTTATATAGGGTGCTAGAACTTCTGATTACGAATCCAGTGAGCCCTTTTTGAACTTTCTATGACCACCCTTTTTATATAAACTGTATATTCCCCAGAGTATAACTTACAACCCTTGCTCTGAGGGCTCTTGGGGGGTTGTCATCCTCAAAGACCTAATTTGCGGACCTCTTAATTACGCTGAACAAATTGGATATCTCAAAATTTTGATTCGATGTGTTTGGGGAAATGGTGGGAGTAAGAAGGGGGTTAGTTGCCCTCTAATCACTTTTGATAATTAAAAGGGGCACTACCCCTTCAATTTCCAATCTAACAAGCCCCTTTGTAAGTTCTTACGACAACAAATGGCCATCTGAAAATTTCTGTCAAATACATTTTGGGAAAATACTAGGTGTGGGGGGTATACATCATCCGATCACTTTGAATCTTAAAGAGAGTACCAGAAATTTTGATTACCTATCCAATGAACCCCCTCCGAAGTTTTTACGATCACCCTATCTGCATAAACCTTAAATGTTCCTGGGGTATAACTTTCAACCCTTGTAAATACGTTCTGAGACCATACTGGCTATTCATGACGTATGAAAACAAAAAAAAGGAAATAATAAATGAAAAGAGAAAAAATAAATAGGTGAAAAACGAGGATTTTATCAGCCAGTAGCAAAATATGAAAAACAAGCAAATATGTCGACAAGGACCTCCGCCATGTCGTCCTCAGTGCTAAAAAAAAAGAAACAAAGAAGAAACAACAGCAAAATCTAACCTTTTTAAGTGAACTGCACGAGAGGAAAAACGACAAAAACCAACTTGAAATCAATGAAAGAGAAGTTACCAATTAGATTGAATAAGTATCCTTTGCCTTGCAACAGATTTCGCCTGTCTATAATTTCGGTTTTCAATAGATATGCGGGGAGATTGTCTTAAATTAGACTGGACGAAAATATTCATAGCGTCTTTTAACATTAAATTATTATAAATTAGGCTTAATTAAATATCTCCCGTGTCTCTATTTATAGCCACATTTCTATTTATATGTTTGTTTTTATCTCAATTGCCTATTTAAAAGATTGCGGTAGGCCATTTACGCCATACCCTTTTATTGGATAAAAATACTTATAAAGAAATAAAAACTGATCCCATAGATAAATACACCAAGCAGTTGAGACAAGAATTAGAAATTTCAAAAGCCAAAGACTAATCACCCCTCAAATGTAGAGAAAATTTAACCCAAAAGGTTGTTCAGCCCCAAAATTTTATGGTCTACCCAAAATTCATAAGAAGGATACTCCGTTACGTCCTATTGTAGAACGTTATAGCTATCCAGCTACAGGTGTAGGAAAATTCTTAGCTACAATTTTCAAATCTCTCCTAACAACACAGAAATCTTATATAAAAAATTCCATAGATCTTGTTGAGGAGCTGAAAAATCATAGTATAACAGAAAAAACTATCTTATCTAGTTTTGATGCAATTTCCATGTACACCTCATGCGATGTCCATAAATGTGAACAGGCCTTTCAAAGAAAATTGGAGGAAAATTCTACTTGGTCAGATTATAAAACCTTGGAAATTGACACAATAATGACGCTTGTACGTCTTTGCAACAAGTTATCTTTATATTTTATGTTTCGAGAAAAAATTTTCCTTCAGGTCAAGGGTCCACCCATGGGCACTGTTTTGTCTCCTTTTTTGGCAAATTTTTACATGGATTTCATAGAACAGTCTGCTTTGAATAGTTTCCCCTTAAAACACTCACTCTGGTTTCGTTTCGTTGATGATATTCTTGCTGTTTGGGAACATGGTCAGGACTCTCTAAAAGATTTTTTGGAACATTTGAATTCTTTTGATTTGAATCTTCAATTTACAATAGAACTGGAAGATTCAGGAAAGCTCCCTTTATTGGATGTTCTAATTAAAAAAGATATTCCTAGCCTTGATTTTTCTATATATAGAAAGCCGACCCATAATGATCGGTATCTACATTTCTCGTCAAATCACCCTCCTTGTGTAAAAAGAGGGGTAGTAATTTCTTTGGTCGACAGGGTTCTAAAAATATGTTCACGTAATCATGTAAAATCCGAGTTAGATTATGTTAAAGATATTCTATTCTGCAATGGCTACCCAACCAACCTCATTGAAAATATAATAGATAGACGATTAAAAAAGATAAAACAGGAAAATAGGGAGCCCGGCCCCCTTGATTCAGTTACACTGGCAATGGAGAAAAAAACTTACACTACATTACTATACGTCTCGAAACTCAGCGACAAACTTAGAAAATTTTGAAAAAAACATAATCTCTGTATTTCTTTCAAAACTGAACAAAAAGTGGAACACTTTTTCAACTCGGGAAAGGATAAAACGGACCCTATACTAGGTAGTGGTGTCTACAGAGTCCCGTGTTCATGTGGAAAATTTTACATTGGAAGGACCCATCAACAACTAGGGGAACGATTGCAAGAACACAAAATTTCAATAGATAAGTCCCTGAGATTGGAAAATAAAAATGACAACTTTGATTCAGCTCTGGCCCAGCATATATACGAAAATCCTGACCATTTAGTTGTTTTTGAAGAGGCAACTTTAATATCTACCGTAAATGGCCTACCGCAATCTTTTAAAGAGGCAGTTGAGATAAAAAAAAAACATATAGATAGAAATTTGGCTATAAATAGAGACACGGGAGATATTTCATTGAGCCCAATTTATAATAATTTAATATTAAAAGACTATGAATATTTTCACCCAGTCTAATTTAAGACAACCTGTCCGCATATCTAATGAAAACCAAAATTGTAGACAGGCGAAATCTGTTGCAAGGCAAAGGATACTTATTCAATCTAATTGGTAACTTCTCTTTCATTGATTTCAAGTTGGTTTTTGTTGTTTTATTCAGTGTTTTTTTTTCCTGTCGTGCAGTTCACTTAAAAAGGTTAGATTTTACTGTTGTTTCTTCTTTGTTTCTTTTTTTCCTCTTTCTTTTTTTTAGCACTGAGGACGACTTGACGGAGGTCCTTGTCGAAATATTTGCTTGTTTTTCATATTTTGCTACTGGCTGATAAAATACTCGTTTTTCACCTATTTGTTTTTTCTCTTTTCATTTATTATTTCCTTTCTTTGTTTTTATACGTTTCAACCCTTGCCCCGAGGAATGCGAGGGGGTTTGGGTTGTCATGCTCAAAGACATAACTTTCGTATCTATCAACTGTGTTGAACAAAGCGGATATCTCAAAGTTTTGATCGAAAACGTTTGAGGAAATGATCGGCATTGAAGGAGGGGCTTTGCCTTCCTATCAATTTCGACAATTAAAAAGGACAGTGTTCCTCTAAATTATCAATCGAATGAGCCCTTTATGAAGTTACTACGACAACGCTTTCTATAAAAACCTTATATGCCCCAGGGAATAACTTACAACCCTTGCCCTGAGGACTGTGGGGGGAGGGGTTGATCCTCAAAGACATAATTCTCAGATCTTTCAACTACGTTGATCAAAATAGCTGTCTCAACATTTTGATTGGATGTGTTTGGGGAAATGGTGGGCGTGGGAGGGGGTTAGTTGCCCTCCAATAGCTTTCAACTATTAAAAAGGGCACTTGCCCTTTCAAGTTCCAATCGATTGAGCCTTTATTGAAGTTTCTATGAAAACTGCTTTGGTACGAATTGCCCTGGTCTAAACAAATAAATAAATAAATTATAATAATACAATGTGCCCACATTCCTCTTAACTTAGGCAGCCCTATTGCGCTGCTTATGATAGGGATTCAAAGGAAATACATTTGGAAAAATATTAATATACAGCTTATTATGAAGTGTTTTTCCTTATGTTAAAAACGTGGATGGATTAATTTACAGAAAAATTATCTGCTCGAATTAAAGAGTAAATTTTACACTTAAAACGAGTAACAGTTTTAAAGTTACTTAATACATTATATATTTTTCCAAATCATTAGGGGGTGAATCCCCCCCAATGACGCCACTGCAAATTAATATTGTTGCCCAGTCTTACTGTCTTGTTTTCCCAGGAAAATTTAAATCGCAGTATATTTTCTTAAAATAGAATTTTATCGAGAAAAAAAATTGTCTCGTTATTTGTCTTTAGACTAAGCCATTTTGCTTGAAGTTCAATAGTATTGCTGGTTTCTTGGTCAATTTTTTCTTCTAAAACTCATTTTGATGATCAATTTAACCATATAGAGGGGTTACTGACTTTAAGAGATCGTGTACACCAGGTGGTGAGTTCCAAGTGTGGCAGTCTGCCAAAAATGTAGATACTCTGCTAAGCGTTACCTGAACTACGCCATGCGTGGTTTAAATATGTCACACACTTGGCTGAACTGCGGGACAAGCTTGGCGGAACTCTGTGGCACACTTGGCAAAACTGTGTGACACACGTGGCACCGTGAGATTTGCACCATGTAGGGGAAGGTGGGCGACCCTTTGACTCCGTATTAGTATAGTTTGTCGTTTGCTCACATTTTTCTCTTTTTTCTTTGCACTAAATAACCCTAAATAACCCTAAATAAGGTGTAGACTGCATATTTTGCGATATGCAGGGTGGTAGAACAGTCAGGAATCATAGATGAATTTATTGTAGAAAGTTGACCCCTCAAATGTTGTTTATTATATTATGTATTATATAATTTTCTGCTTATTGCTAATTTTATTTTCTCCGGATTTCAGATCTTCAAATTCTGTGTATTTTGGATTTTTCCCTATGGGAATATCTAAGTCAATGGGGTTGTCTATTTCATTGAGAATACCCACGACAATTTTTGTATTTTACTGATTATAGTTATAAACAATAGTCATAGTTATGCTCAGTTTTGGTCATGGACGGCTTAATATTTGGCTCATTAATGGCATGCTAGAGTACTTGAAGTTTCAAAAGTCTCAATTAAAAATAAATAAAAAACAAAACAAGGAAACTTCATCTTTCTGTCTAATATATCCATTTTTCTGAATCCTTTGGGATATTTTCTGGATACTTTTGGATGTTCCCTTTAGTTGCTTATTATTTTGTTTTCAAAACATAGAATATCTGAATCGCCTTAACATAAAAAAATCCGAGTTCACTTTTTCTAATAACAGTAGAAGAGTATTTTTATTCGTCTCACCTAAAATTGATAAAAACAATGCTGTCCCTCTTTTTTCAATAGCTATCAAAAAGAACTAACCCTAAATATCTGGATAACCAGGGAACTGATAAATATTTAAGTCAGGCTACTGAACTAAGTTTTCTTATACAAAAATAATTTCATCGGTATGACGTCTTTTACGGATATCTATGTAGGCAAAACCTTTCCCAAAATTCTAAGCACGATATGTTGCGTGATATAAACGTAATTTGAGTGCTTTAACCCTTGCAAGGAAAAAAGTTCTCCTTTATCAGAATTATTTAATTGAAAACTCAATAATTTTTAAAGGCTTAAATGGTTTGAAAACGAAAGAGGCAAAGAAAAGGCCCGGGTTCGATTCCCGGTCGATGTAATTTTTTGTCCTGTGGTGGCGCAGTGGATTTGACCTTAGCTTGGTAATACGGGAACCAACGATCGAATCACGCTGC
Organism: Artemia franciscana; assembly: GCF_032884065.1. Taxonomy (NCBI): domain Eukaryota; kingdom Metazoa; phylum Arthropoda; class Branchiopoda; order Anostraca; family Artemiidae; genus Artemia; species Artemia franciscana. Next base: position 11,543,232 of record NC_088870.1, on the reverse strand, counting down.
AGGAATGCACTGCAGGGCTGACGCAGGGACCATAGTAGTCAAGAAGCGTCGTTAATTCTTAAATAAAAAGTACTCGTCTTGATTTTTTTAATATAGCAGTTATTTGTGAGAAAATATCCGACATCTTCATAATTATACAATAGAAATGCAAGGTCCTTGAAGCTCCTCTTGGGAACAAATGTTTTTGTAAAGTTAAAATAAGAAGTTTTGGGAGGGCTCATGCAATAAAAGATTTTGAGTCCTGTTGCCATTTGTCTGTGGCAGAATAGATCAGAGGGTGCTAAATTTTTTTTGGCACATTTTCCGACTAACGAAATATTGAGATAGCTAAGAAAGATATACGTTTAGTATCAGAATTTCAAACTTAAGCCAAATATAAAATTCACTTGCTGTGGAAGTGAACTTTACCCCCAACCCCGACGTCAAATATATGGCATGAGCTGTATATGTTACTGTGTATGTCCGATATTGGTGAATGTCGGCATTCGTCGGTGGATGTCCGAAATACCTTTTTTTTCCATTGGATTTAGTCAGCGTTGCCAGTTAACTTTTTTATTATACCATCAAAGCTTGGATAAGACTGAAACAGCTGATTCGCAAAGCTAATAAAATCCAAGCAGAGAAAAAGGAATTTTGGACATTAAGTGGTGAAAGTCTATCGACATATATATATATATATATATATATATATATATATATATATATATATATATATATATATATATATATATATATATATATATATATATATATATATATATATATATATATATATATATATATATATATATATATATATATATATATATAACTGAATACTCTGTTAATTACTCGTTACTTCGAATTGATTTAATGTTCCATCAAAATAATAAAAATTTTATCACGTATATACAAATCAGTTGTATGTTTGAAGGCTAGGGGTGAAGATAAAGTTCATTCCCGACTCGAATGAATGTTTCATTTTCATTTGGGATAAAATTCTGGTTTTAGAGATTTGCCTGTTTCTCAGCGATCTCAAAATTATGTTAACTAGAAAAATTAGCCGTTTGTGTCCCCTGAAGTCTTTCTTTGCTCCCTCATGACATCGGGTCGAAATCTCAGAGAGATATTTTCGACATAATACATCAAATTAGGCATTCTATTTTTGGACCACACTGCCGTTATTTGACGAACAAATATATTTTTTAAATTGGGACAAATCCAGTTACTGTCTTTTTTCAGTGTCAAAATAAATGGATTGCCCCCATTTAAGAATTGAGAGAGATAGAGAGAGCGAGAGAGCGAGAAAGCGAGAAAGTGAGAAAGCGAGAAAGTGAGAAAGTGAAAAAGCGAGAAAGAGAGAAAGAGAGAAAGAGAGAGAGAGAAAAAGAGAGAGAGAGAGAGAGAGAGAGAGAGGGAAAGAGAGAGAAGATGATAGCTCAAATATCCTTCTCTGGATTTTCTGGTTCTCTAAGGTACCATTTCTTGTTTTGGCGGCCATACCTTTTCTAATCTTAGTTCTAAATTCGTGAGGTTCAATGAAAACCATAACCACATAAAAACCAAATATTTCTACCTCATTTGTCATTGTTTTTGTGTTGATTTTCGTGCAAGTTTATTCCTTTTCTCATTTATGTCGTCTCCAGAGATGTTAAAATGAAATCTTGTTGTCTTGTCTACGGAATCTGTAGTGTGCAATTTTGCATTTCTCTTATCTTTACTGATCTCAAACAGTGACAATGATGTGCCATTTAATATTTCAGGTTCTTCCTCATTGGGACTTAGTTGCTATGCTACAATCATCGATTCGTAGGGGTCAAGTCACACTAACAGTTCCTTGGATAATTGAATTCCTGGCGATGGCGGACCCGGTGTCCGTTAAATTCCCTTGGTGTAAAGTCCTACTGAATTCCCTCTTTTCTCTTGCCAGAAGTGATTATGTCAAGTCCTTTAGCAGGTGAGAAAACATATTGCTCTTGAAGTTAATTAAATAAAAAAAACAAGTTTTTTAAATGAAAGTAAGGAGCGACATTAAAACTTAAAACGAACAGGAATTACTCCGTATATGAAAGAGGCTTTTCCTTCTCAACGCCCCACTCTTTACGCTAAAGTTTGAATCTTTCTCTTAACTCTACATTTTAAAACACTAAAAAACTTTAGCGTAAAGAGCGGGGCGTTGAGAAGGAAAAGCCCATTTCATATACGGAGTAATTTCTGTTCGTTTTAAGTTTTAATGTCGCTCCTTACTTTCATTTAAAAAACTTGTTTTTTTTATTTAATTTCTGAATGTTTTTGAATCAATGCATGTTTTGATTTTGGCTCTCCGCAGAGGAATAATTAAAACGAAATTTGAATATTTATTTGTTTTTGGCTAAATAGCTTTCTCATAATTTTGATCGAATGATTTTGAGAAAAAAAGAGCGGGAGAGGAAGCCTAGTTGCCCTCCGATTTTCGGTTAATTAAAAAGGCAACTAGAACTTTTAATTTTTTACGAATCTTTTTTTAAGTAAAAGATATACGTAACATATAAATTAGCTTACGTAAAGAACTTTTGTATTCTCATGAACTTTTGTACTCTCATTTGCATATATGAGGGGGTTCGCCCCCTCGTCAGTACCTCGCTCTTTACACTAAAGCTTAAATTTTGTCCCAATTCATTAAGAATGACCCCTGAATCACAAAACCCGCAGAATAAATAGTTGAAATTACTAAAAATACTTTAGCGTAAAGAGCGAGGTATTAGGAGGAGGTGAGCCCCTCATATGGGTAATAATTTCTCTTCGTTTTAAGTTTTAATGCTGCTGCTCACTTCCAGCTGAAAAAAACTTTTTCATATTTATTTTTTCATTGTTTTTTTTTAAGTAATGCTAGTAAATCCTGCGCTCCCTTCATGGAAATTTTCTTCCTCCATGACAAATTCCTCCATGGAAAGTTCCCCCAGCATATCCCCCTCTTCTCAACCCCTGCCTCCAACCAAAAAATTCTCCTGAAAACGCCTGTACACTTCCCAATAACCATTACTATATGAAAGCACTGGTCAAAGTTTTGAACTTGTAACCCCTCCCACGGGGACTGTGGGGGAGTAAGTCGTCCCCAAAGACATAGTTATAAGGTTTTTCGACTACGCTGAATAAAATGGCTATCTCAGCATTTTGATCCGTTGAATTTGGGAAAATAATTAGCATGGGAGGGGGCCTAGGTGCCCTCCAATTTTTTTGGTCACTTAAAAAGAGCACTAGAACTTTTCATTTCCGTTAGAATGACTCTCTCGCAACATTCTAGGACAACTGGGTCGATACAATCACCCCTGGAAAAAAAAAACAAAAAAAAAAAAAACAAACAAACAAACAAATAAACACGCATCCGTGATCTGCCTTCTGGTAAAAAATATAAAATTCCACATTTTTGTAGATAGGAGCTTGAAACTTCTACAGTAGGGTTTTCTGATACGTTGAATCTGATGGTGTGATTTTCGTTAAGATTCTGTGACTTTTAGGGGGTGTTTCCCCCTATTTTCTAAAATAACGCAAATTTTCTCAGGCTCTTAACTTTTGATGGGTAAAACTAAACTTGATGAAACTTATATATTTAAAATCAGCATTAAATGCGATTCTTTTGATGTAGCTATTGGTACAAAAATTCCATTTTTTAGAGTTTTGGTTACTATTGAGCCGGGTCGCTCCTTACTACAGTTCGTTACCACGAACTGTTTGATTAGAACTCCGAATAAAATATTCGGAGTTACAAAAGACAACTTACAGCATAAATTTTTAGGTTTTGTAGATGCAAGACGTATTCTGAATAATATACCAAAAATTTAAGTTCCTTAGCTGACTGGGGAGGATCCAGGGGGCCAGAGGGCCCCTGTCTCCCCTCTCCACCCAAGGTTTTTATGGAAAATTTTTTTCTTTAATTTTTTTTCCTTTTAGCACCTTTTTTTTTTAGTAAACTTGTCGATTCAGTCAATTGTTGATGTCCTTATCATATTGCCCCCCCCCATATTTTGCTCTAGATCTCCCTTTGCTAACTGAAGTTACAATTTGGCATTTTTATGGTTTTTAAGCTTGTTTTATCGTTACAGTAAAACATTTTGTGATAAAAGTAATTGAAACTACCGTTTTACCGCATTTTCTTTCAAACAATTTGTGGTAACGGAACTTTTATACCAATAGATACATCAAAAGACTGATTTGTTTATGCTGATTTCGAATATATAAGTTTCACTACTTATTATTTCCATGGTGGTATGGCAGGTGGGCTGCAGGCACCCGGGGCTGGTTTTGTAAAAGTATTTTGTATTTACAGGAAGTATTTTCTTATTTTGTTTGAAATATTTGGATTTCTGTAAAGTATTTGTGTAAGAATTTTTTTTTTTGAATGAACGATCTCGGATTTGTTCGAACTCTTCGGATTCTGTAAGAATTATTTTTGTTTTGGAGGAATTCTTTTGGATTCTGTTTTAACTATTTTGCATTTTATAAGAAGGATTTGGGATGTTGTTGGAATTAATGTGTTTTTGTAGCAAGTATTTTGTTTTCTGTACCAAATATTTCATTCTGTTAGAACTATTTTAGAACTGTGCAAAGTATTTTGTAAGAATTATTTCTGTTTTGTAGGAATTACTTTAGATTATGTTTAAACTTTTTTGTATTCTATAAGAAGTATTTGGAGTGTTGGTAGAATTTTGTGTTTTGTTGCAAGTATTGCTTGTTCTGAACTAACTGTATTTTTAGTTGGTTTTAATTATTTTAGAATTGTGCAAAGTATTTTTATATTTTGTAAGAATTATTTCTGTTTTGTAAGAATTATTTTGGATAATGTTTGAACTTATTGTATTCTATAAGAAGTATTTTGGGTCTTGTTAGAACTTTTTGTTTTGTAGCAAATATTTTGTGTTCTGCACCAACTTTTTTTTCATTCTGTTGGAACTATTTTAGAATTGTGCAAAGTATTTTTGTATTTCATAAGAATAATTCTTTTGTTTTGTAGGAATTATTTTGGGTTATGTTTGAACTTTTTTGTATTCCATAAGAAGTATTTGGGATACTGTTAGAATTTTTTTGTTTTGTAGCAAGTATTTTCTGTTCTACACCAACTATTTTTCATTCTGTTAGAAGTATTTTAGAATCGTGTAAAGGACTTTTATATTTTGCAACAGTTATTTCTGTTTTGTGGGAATTATTTGGGATACATTTCAACTTCTTCGCATTCCATAAGAAGTATTTGGGATGTTGTTAAGATTTTAGTAGAATTGTTTTGTAATAAGAATTTTGTGTTCTGCATCCACTATTTTTTCATTCTGTTAGAAATATTTTAGAACTGTGCAAAGTATTTCTATTTTCGTAAGAGGTATATCTGTTTTATAGAAATTATTTTGGATTATGTTTTTTTTTTTGGATTATGTACTTTTTTTATTCTACAAGAAGTATTTTGGATGTTGTTAGAATTTTGTGTTTTGTAGCAAGTGTTTTGTGTTCTGCTCCATCTATTTTTCATTCTGGTAGAACTATTTTATAATTTTGCAATGGTATTTTATATCTGTAAGAATAATTTTTGTTGTTTTGCAGGAATTATTTTGTAATATACTTGAACTTTTTTGCATTCTATAAGAAGTATTTGGGATGTTGTTAGAATTTTTGTATTTTATAGCAAGTATTTTGTGTTCTCCACCAACTATTTTTAATCTGTTGGAACTATTATAGAATTTTGCAAAGTATTTTTGTATCTTGTAATAGTTATTTATGTTTACTAGTAACTATTTTGGATTATGTATAAATTTTTGTATTCTATAAGAAGTATTTGGGGCGTTGTTAGGATTTTTTTGAGTTTTGTAGTAAATATTTTGTGTTCTCCATCAACTATTTTTCATTCGTTAGAACTATGTTAGAATTGTGCAAAGTATTTTTTTTTCACAAGAATAATTCTTGGGTTTTGTTGGAACTATTTTGGATTATGTTTAAACTTTTTTTTAAAGTATTATAGTATTGTGTAAGATCCAGGTGCGCGCAATAACGTCTTCAGGGGACCTTTACCTCGAATAGGATAACCCCTATAGGCGCCGTCAAATCCATAACCCCCTAACTACTGGATTTTTTGTATTGGCTCGGGGATAATAGATATGAAACACGCGATTCATAGCTTTTCGATCCGAGCAACAATCCAGGGAATTCTCGGATTAGGAAATAGCTTATCATGTAGAAACTATTCTCCTAATCAAAGTATTAGGAAGGCTTTCATAGTCTACGTGTCTAGCACTCCATTTCATTGAGGGGGAATCCCTTTTGAATCCTAATGTGGACAAAAAATCCTTGGAATATAGATGTTCCCTGAGAAAAACCCTGTGAAGTGAAATGAAATAAAAAAAGAAGGCATTGAAGAAACAATTCACCTAGAATTTGTCATCCTTAACATAATTAAACATTCCCCTATTGCATAAAAACCATAGAAATTTTGAAACGTCTTGAAAAAATGCTCTCGGTGAATTGGTTACTGGGGGCCCATAATAGAATTGGATGCTAGGGCCCTCGTTGGAATTGGTTGCTTGGGGACCCTGCTGGAATCACTCGCTAAGGCCCTGGTTGAATTGGATGCTAGGGGCCGCTCTGGTTAGGTTAGGTGGTGGGTGGAATGGGATGATATGGCTCCCGATGGAATTGGATGCTAGGGGGCCCCTGGTAGTTAGGTTAGAATAGAGGGCCGGTGAAATTGGATGATAGAGCTCCCCGTTGGAATTGAAAGCTAGGGCCCCAGTGAAATTGGATGCTAGCCCCCTTCCCTCGGTGGTTTGGTTTGAGCCAAGATGAAACTGGGTGCCAAGGGCCCCCTAAGGAATTGTATGGTAGGGCCCCCAGCAAATTAGATGCTTGGGCCTCGGTTGTTAGGTTAGGGGGTTGGGTGAAATTGGATGCTAGGGCCTCCAATGGAATCAGATGATAGGGTCCCATTGGAATTGGTTGTTAGGGACCTCCGTTGAAATTGGATGCTATGGAGCCTGGTGGGATTTCTCGCTAGAGTATGGCGTTTTGAAGGCTCTCCGCTTGTGGGCTCCTGAAGGTTTTTTTCTGGCCCGATTTTGTGGGACCTAAAGGTTTTTTAAAGAATTAACACCTGCATCTCACAGAAAACATTCCATGTTACGTAACTGATGCCTATGTCTCGAAGACAACATTCCCCATGACGTAACATGCACCTGCGTCTTGAAGAAGTTTAAAAAAGGTATCAGGACTGGGATTCGGAGGCATTAGGATGCGTTAATATCCAAAGGGTGGTCACTACTATGTGATAACACTGACGAAAATATAATACTGCCATAAAACGTCGTAGATTTGAAACAACCCAAAGGAAAATCTTAGAAAATTGTGGTTTCATGTATGAAGAGATCTAAGACGGGTCAAGGGGCAAAAATGCTTTGATTTGGATGTCCTTGCTACGTTTAGTAATTACTTTGAGTAACTAGAGGCTTTGGTGATATTAGGTACTCGGGAGGTATGAGGCATGAGGTACGTTGTCATTTACCTAATTCAAATTGCGAAGAAATATTTTGAATTTGTTTTTTTTACCTTTGTTTGTCTTTTCTTTATTGTTCACTCGGGATTTCTTTGTGGTTCTGCCGGCAGAAATAAAATTCTTATTTCGTAGCTTGTTGGTAATTGCTAGCATTGTATTTACCTATTGTTAAAAAGAAAAAAAAAACGAAGAGTATTGCCGTTTTCAGTTTTTACTGAAATCCCTACCCTTAGGACCCTTATATGTTAAAGCAGATGGACTTAACAAGTGCATTCATTCTTGAAACATCTTGACAAAGAGCGCACATAAACAGAATTTAATTTTTTTTTCTATAAAGCGTAAGTTCAGTTCCACCGTAAAAAGTAGAGAGGCAGTTCCTCCCATGTCATTATAATTTCTTTTGGTTTTAGATCAAATGCAAGAGGGGATCTGTTTTTTTTTTATTGTTTTTACTATGTGCTTTTCGCCTTTGTCAAATCTGTCCCCTAAAAATTCAGAAACGTTTTTAATTTCAATTAAATAATTTCTTAGACCGCACTGGCTAATCATGACGAAACAAAAAATGCAAAAGAAGTGAGAAACGAGAACGATAACAGCCGGTGAAAAAATACAATTATCCTTGTTTTAGTCTCACTGTTCATTTTGAGGTTTGGTTTTTATATTGTTCTTCGGACTTTTATCTGCCTTTTTTATTATTATTCTGGACTGAATAAGGTTAAACGGAGGTCTCAATTGAAATATTTGCATAATTTATTCTTTTTTTTTCACTGGCTGTTATTGTCCTCGTTTCTCCCTTCTCTTCAGTTTTTTTCTTTTTGCAATTTCAAGTAACGTGTGATTTCTCAAAATCTGTGTTTCTAGATGGAAAATTTTCTGTCACAAGATTTTTAAGAGCTTTATTTCAAGGTTTTATTTTACTTTTAAAAGTTCTCGTTTGTCTTGCCTTTTAACGCCACTTTTCTGTTCCTGCAGATTTTTTATTTCATTTATTCATTTATTTATTTAATTAGCACCAGCAATGAATCTGCTTTTCCAATTGTCTATACGGTTTGTGTTACGGCCGTAGTCAAATTAGTTCCCATGAAATTCATATACCTTTTTAATTCTGAGATAATTTTTAATTCTGATGTAATTTCTGAGAATTGTTATTTCAGGGGGGAAGTTCTCTATCCCTAGAGGGTTTCACGGACTTTAGTTCAAGATTTTAGTTCTCTTGGAAGTTCCCGTTAAAACATTGTTTTGAGCTTATCTCATATCAACGAAGTCACCAAACTTTTTGTATTTTGATTGTTTCTCTTTAAACAAACCTTGTTTTCCCAAGGTTAAACTGAGCGAAATATCTGCAATGAAGTTTATGTAGCAAAAATGTTCAGCTAAATATGTTTACCAAAATATGGGAAAAATTGAGAAACTATAAAATTACAAAAATTTACTCACGGTAGAAGTACCTAAAAATATGTGTATAATAAGAAGGGTTGTTGTGCGTGTACAGATTAGTGTGAACGTGGGTTTGCAAGCTTTCAGGCCTTTTAGGAGAGGATCCTACCATGTTAATTTTGTTACATTTTTGATTTTTACTTTTTTCTTTTATAGCACTTAATTAACTCCCTAACTTTTTTTATTCATAAAGTTAGGCCACTGAAATGACAAAATAACTTTGCTTGTAACTTACACTTTTCTGATTTTATTCCTTTGAGTAGCCACAAAAAATTATCCCTAAGAGTAATTTCTAATACGAAAAAACTACAGTGCCAATGAAATGACAAAATAATTTTGCTTTCAACTTATACTTTTCTGATTTTTATTCCTTTGAGTAGCCACAAAAAATTATCCCTAAGAGTAATTTCTAATACGAAAAAACTACAGTGAGCTCTTTTTTGTCCATCAACCCTCTTTTTGAAAGCTAAAAATAAGTCAAGACTAAAACGAAGTTTAGAACTTTCTCCACAATTGAAAAATCCTTCTCGAATACTTTCTCCGTAGTCGGTAACATCAAAAAATCCTGGACATTGCCTCCACCAGATGACTAGTACAGTTAAAGCAATACTAACAATGAATCTGTTCTGAAATACTCCGCTGTTTTCTCCATGAACTCAGTGAAGTTGGTCTTTGAGCGATTCATCCTTGACTCGAACTGTCGTAAGTTAAATTCTTCGAATACGTACCTTTTGTTGTTCCTTTTTGTCAAAGTTTACTGAAGTTTTGAACAGGTCATTGCCAATTTGATCAATTCACCTACTATAGAGGTTCTCAGCCCGTAGTATGCTTACCCTCAGTATGTTACCTGTTAAGAGATGAGAAAAAAAATCGGTAATGCCCGATACTAGGGCCTAAACATGTATAAAGGGAAATAATTCAGGATCGCTCCTGTTGAAACTCTAATGTTTTATATATTTGCACCAAATGCGAATTCCAGTTGTAAGGCTGCCTGTTTTTCATTTCAGGAATCCCAATGGAACCATATTAATACGGCTCCTCGTTGGATGGCTGCTAGACCAGCCTAATATTGAAATTCCGGTTCAGATTCACCTACCTGAAGAAGCTAGGTCTTCAACAGCTTTGGATTATCTTCCATATGTAACAGAGGAGGTATTGGAAATCTGTTGTCCGTTTCTGGCATCTGCCAGTAGCAGTTTAGGCCATTTTATCGCGGGTCTAAGAAGTGCGGCACCTACCCAGATATTTAGAAAAATAACCCCTGTTGCTGCTCAAGAGGCACGACCAGTCAAATCTGAAACAGCTCTGAGTGTAAGTTGAGTTTTTACTATAATTTTGTTAGGCTATTAGCATTATTTACAAAAAAGATAGCCGATAGCATAACTTATTAAACCCTTTAAAGAGATGAATCGGATTTAGAATTTTCGCTATCCTGAGAAAAATTGATTTAAAAAGAATCTGGAGTAGTTATTTCATGTATTATAAGTTTCTTCTTTTCATTCCTCTTTGGACACGTAACCGGATTCAACTTAATGAATGTAATGCACCTGACATAACATCAAAGTTGGAAAAGCTGCACAGGAAGCTCTCAGGTACTGCTCTTGATCGACTTTCTCCTCATAAAGGTTTTGTTAAATTTTTTTAGTTTATATTTTTCGGTTTTTGTATGTTTTTTATTTTTTGTGTATATTTAGTTTCTTTTTATTCCACATTATAATACTTATTGTAGTGTGTTTTGTGGGTAATAAACAGATTATTATCAATGCTCATAAAAAATGAAACGCAAAATCCCTTTCATCAAAATCAGACGAATTTTGAACCTTATTTTCGGAAATACTCGAGTAAAAAGTTGCCAGTTCTTGAAAGCTCTAGTAAACTTTCTGAACTGTCAAACTCGCTTGTAAGTTTCAACTGCCTGTAACTTTTGATGAAAGTATTTAGAGAAATAATTATAATAAGAAATCTCTGTTATTTTTCTTGCAGAGTCTAAATATACAATGCTTGTAAATATACAAGATTTTAAAGCTTAGTATTTTAAATTCTGAAGACAGGGAATGTAACCTTATGAATCACCCCTTATGAAACTTTTTTTTTGCAAACAGTAACTATAAAAGTTCGTAAAAAAAATTTTCCTTTAAAGCTTCCTTTTTCCAGTCATTTAGCACAGGCCAAGAGTGAATACAGAATGAATGTTTGGGAGGGGCACCAGCGATGCTTGGGCTCCCTCAATCGGTATTTTCGCCCCTTCACCCTTGTAATTAATGGAACTTTCAACATTCTAAGGGATTTAAGCCGAATCTATTTAAGCCAAATCGTAATGTGTCATGTTTCCTTTCACATAAGGTACCAACAGACAATTTGTCAACAAAGATTTTCAGTGAAATCCTTTTGTTTTCAGATATTCAGCTCAGGCCTATGAAAGCAAATGTAGTTTAACCTAGAATTCTTTTTACTGTTTTTTTTTCAGTGTTTCTTTTAAATGGAACATTTGTTGAAAAAAACTGAAAAAAATACAGTTTGAAATTTTGCTTCCCCCCTATGTGGAAAGGGCATCTGAGCACCCCTTATTATATATAGTTAGAATTATCCCTGCATTTGAATAAAGTTCACGAAGTTGCTTAACTATATACGATTGTCAAGATAGAGGAAGCACTCTGTATAGATAAGATTTAGATAGGATTTGTTTAATACAATTTGAACACAAAAACTATTGGAACACAAATAGTTGAATAAAGCCAAGTCGAAAAGAAGGCTATCTATTCAAATTTACCAAAAATTAAAATATATAGCCTTCTTTTAGTGATTTGTTCAGCTAGGCAGCAGTAAAGACATCATTGCCGAAAACAGTCTACTTTTCGGTTTTTCTTTGGCTAATTTATTGCCTTATTTTTCAGAGTTTTAAAGCGTCCATAGAAAGGGATTCGTTGATGCATTTGGCATTCCATTAGCTGGAGGAACTAATGATATATTAACCCCTAAGCTCTAAATCATCATGAAACGACTAAATCACATATAGTACGGTCACAAAGTACCCAAGGACATTTTGTTTTATCGGTTTTTGCGATCTAAGAAAAATGTTGGATATTAAGAAAATATATTACGTTTAGGGTTTTTCTCTTAACTTTGATATGCTTCAGTTATGTTCAAACTTGACCATGTGGCCAAGTTTGACCAAAGTTGACTAGTTTTGGTAAAACTCTAATTTCAGTCATGGTCAACGTCAGGATTTTGCTTTGGTTCTGGTCTAGCTTGATATTTGGAAACTCTTTTGATATGCTACAATTTTCATTTTTGATTGAATGGATTTACTCAAATATGTTATCACGTCAAAATATGGGTTAGATAGTAGTCTTCTTTTCTCCATGTATCATCAATGAACTGCTTTTGCAGAATCCAAGTCTATAAGATTGATCTTAAACGTTCTTTTTTCAAATAAACTTTCAAACCTTCTTTAACAAACCTTTAAACCTTCTTTTTTCAAACCATGTAATCAAATTTGACCAAAGTTGACTAGTTTTGGTAAAACTCTAGCTTCAGTTATGGTCAACGTCAGGATTTTGCTTTGGTTCTGGTCTAGCTTGATATTTGGAAACTCTTTTGATATTCTACAGTTTTCATTTTTGATTGAATGGATTTACTCAAATATGTTATCACGTCAAAATATGGGTTAGGCAATCCTTGTATCATCAATGAACTGGTTTTGGCGAATCCAAGTCTAGAAGATTGACCTTGAACCTTCTTTTTTCAAATGATGCCGCTTACTACAGCTAGCTTCGCTACGTTGATATCCAGCTTCATTTTTGTTCTACCTTGCATTCAGTGCAACTTATTGTAGTCCATTGCAATTGATTTTCATTACTGACAGTCAATGAAAAACATTCTCTCTACAAACAGAACGTTTCTTATTGGCTGTCGGCGACAATAAATAATTGCAATTGATCAAATACACTATGTTGAACGCGGGGCGAGTTTGGTAAATTCAAACAAATTACCAAAGGAATTAGGAATTACCAAAGGAATTTGGAATTACACAGAACCGACAAACAAATTACCAATGGAATTCGACACAGTTGCCTGGGTTTGGCTTTTTATTTGAGTTGCATCGTTACTTTTCAATTATTTATATTTTTATAATTAACAAATTCTCTAATTAACTAATTAACATTTTCTAATTTTCTAATAAACAAATTTTCTAATTTTTAATTAATGAGTAACAAATTCATTAATAACAAATTAATGACAAATTTTCTAATATTTAACTGATTAATTTGCTAATTAATTAGAAAATCTATTTTCTAATTAACTAATTAACAAATTTTCTAATAAAAAAAATTTTCTATGCTGTCGACATTGGTCATCTGTCAACAGCTGCTGTGAAACTCCTGTCTCAGCTAAACAGCACCTAACCTGCATCTCAGCTAAAAGTGACTAAACTGTGTGCCATGCCAACTAATGCCGAGAAAACAAAAGTAAGGGTCATGTACTTTCAAGAGAAGCAACTTTCTATAACCATTGATGACCAGCTAGTTTAAAAGTCAACCAGTTTATCTAGCTTGGTACTCTTCTCAGAGCTGATGGTTGCCACACCGCTAACACCCGGCACTATAAAGCTTAGCTCTTTTCTGAAAGAGATAGATTTTACCTGGAAAAACTTACTATTAGGTTTTACTGAAATAATTGTTACCATTCCTGAATCAGCTTCAAATGCCAATTTTTGTTAGTTTTTTTTTTTACTAGCTTGTAGTAATAGCTGCAACCTTTTTATACAGTTGGCCTTTTAATATAGTTGTAAACTTGTGAAGGACGAACCATAACCAGTGATTCTGGCGATCGTGCTTACTCAAGAAAAAGTCGTCAGAACTAAATATAAGTACTCTTAAGATGTATTCTAAATGAAACTTTTGTTGAAAGTGGCTTCGCTTAAACAAATTATTTTGTTTAAGTGATCTCACTTAAACAAATTAATCGGTTGTTATTTTTGTTTATAAATAAGTTATCGAGTTTTTCTCTCTTTTTTGTCGAAGGGGGGGGGGGGGTTGATTTGGCGTTTGTATATGCATATTGTAAGAATTAAACTACTTTTTATCTAACACCTTCTTTGATTCTTCTTCGCCAGCTCCTATGACGTCTTCAATCCTTATTCTCTTCCCTATGATGTCTTCCCTGACCGTTTGTTTCGGCGGCACTGTCTGCAGTTGACCCTGTTTGGTTTTTGGCTAATTCTGGATTATGTCTCGTAAATGGCTTATCTAGATTCACTGGAGACACTCCAATTGTGGATTTTAGGCCATTGCAAATTGATTGGCTATCTCAGAACAACAATTGATGCTTTGCAGCACAAAATGGGATAAGGCAGCACTTTCCTGTGAGGTCATCTATTTTGCTACATAAAAAGGGATCTAGGTATTTTCATCTCTGTTTAAATGAGCTCCCTCCCAATATTCTACAACTGTTTCGGAAAGATCATCCCTGGAAAAAAAGAAAAAGAAGAAAAAAAGACGAGAGAGACAAAGCACACTCCCCATGTTGCATACTGTCTTGTCCTGCTAAAAACCGGATTTCGAATTTTTGACTTTGAACATACTAAAAATCCAGTCTAAAGTCATTTAGACATTTCTAGAACTCTCAGAGATTCTTTTCAGAACCCTAATCATAATTTTGAGGATTCCGAAAACGTCTAGAGGACTTCAAGAGGAGCAATATTAAAACTTAAAACGAACAGAAATTATTACGTATACGAGGGGGTTCTTTCCTATCGGCAATACCTCGCTCTTTACGCTAAATTTTTTTAGTACTTTTAAAAGAGTTATTTATTCTTATTAAACGGTTTTGCAATTAAGGGGCCACTCTTAAAGAATTGGAAAAAATTTCAAACTTTAGCGTAAAAAGTGAGATATAGAGGATGGGACGAACCCCCTCATATACGTAATAATTTCTGTTCGCTTTAAGTTCTGATGTTGCTTCTTACTTTCAGTAAGTGATCAGTAAGTTAATTTAGTAATCATTAAGGGGTTAAGAAGACGGTCAAAGTCTTAAAAGTTTAACTACAGCAAATACCAGTAAATGTATTGCTTGGGCATTTTGAAAGACTCGAAGCTAACTGTGCCTAAAATTTTGCTTGATGGAGCCGCAGACGGACGTTTACCACGAGGGAGATACCGCAAGAAAGGAACAGGAAACACCAGTGAGACACGCATTGTACAATTGACACGAAGTATTCTTGTTGTATCTTCTATTGAGCCCTGGTCCATACCTCGTCAATAGGCTTAGCCTCAATATCTCCCTAGTAAATTTATTGGATGTAACTGACTAAAATAACGTATGTGCCAAGTTATGATGGAACTAATTTCAAAGTTTGGTATGGATTGCATTCATTTTAGGAGGATTTATACCTTGAAAAGCATTTTGTGAGCCTCGACGTTGGCTGACCATCTCAAAGAGAAAGGGTCAAATAGCGAATTATCCCAGGGGACTAGTTATCACTGTAAACTTGTGAAAATTTGTGGTTGGACTATGAAATTTGATTGAATAAGCTGTGAAATTGCGGGGGTGAGGTTTTCAATCAAAACGGGTTGGACCACAGGAAACTCCCAAAGCTGCCAAATTAATCAAATGACATTTTCTTTAGATGATATTTGGCGTTTTCCCTTCACATATTATAAAACAGTTAAAGGACTGCCCTTTCCTGAACTTTAAAAAGGAATTTCAGTTCCGTTTGTTTAAAAAAAAATCATACTTTCCAATGATATCATTAAACCTGATATCTATTAAAACTGAAGCTTCATTAAAACTGAATAGCTCTATGTCCAGTGCAAAACGAGAGAAGTTAGATGGTTTTTCTAAGATTTTAAGAAAAGTAAATGTCGAATTTTAGCTTTCTGTCGGTTATTCGGATCTCTTATCCAAGCTCGACAAGTTATGGCAAGACCGCCAAATCAATTCTAAATAAATTGGTCATCCAAACTAAAAAAGTTGTAATGGAAGAGATTGGGTTACTATTTAAGGTATCGAATAATATTGAGTAATTATTTGAGATTTAAGATGCAGAAGCTGTTTTTGTAGATAAGGGGGAGGGGGTACACTACTCCTTATTTTTGGAAAGGACCATGCCAGCTTATAAAGTTTGTGGAGTTCATCACAGGCTGTCGAGGAATCTTTGCGCAAGGCTGATTTATTACTTTGACCATTTTGGCTAAATCACAGAATTTTCACGTGACAGTTTATAGAAAAGTTAAAATTTTTCAGTTGACTAGGCATAGGCTATTATAAGGTTAATACTAATTATTTTTAATAAAATTATGAAAACAGGAATGGAAGTCTTCAAAGCCAAAATTTTCATGTTAATTTTGTTGAATCATATCATCCAAGGTTGCCAAGAGAAATTAATAATTCTCTGTATATATATTTTGCTTTAAAAATATTATTCTTCCATATGCACTAATATGTTACGTGACGTCTTAAATCTATGATTTGGAAGTACTTTTCCTAAATCAGTCCATTCTTTGCGAGTGAGGGTCTTGAACAACCGAGAAAAAAGTATGTTTTGGTCTAACTTTTTCGAATTTCCCTTGGGTGGATGTCAGGACTGGTATTAGGAGAATTTCCCGTCCCATTCCCTGTGCTCAGGTCTATCTGTAACAACTTAACCCTACATCTCATAACTACCAAGTAGGCTGTCACGAAAAGCTTTCAATGAATCTTTTCCGTTATTTTTCGCTAGGAATTCATCGGTTATTGTTGATTATTTTCGTTTTTTCCGTTTGAAAATAACAGGATCATTCTAGCAAAAATTATAAGAGAAAGTAATAAGAAAAAGAACATAAGGGGGCAGGGTGCTGATTGGCCGGAAAGTAAAAACATTTTGTAACTGATCTGTGATGGTCTAATTGTCCTTTTTGAAGAAAACTGTTTCCAACCATCATAATTAGATGTCAAAGAGTTCCCGAGAAACGTAAAGATCAAATGACAAGGTAGACTTGATTTTACGACATACGGGAATTAAGCAGAAGTCCCATATAGATACAGACGTAATTTATCCCTGAAGAGCTGGCTTGATCTATTTTTCTTTTCTTTTATCTCTCCCTTTTTTCTTTTTTCTTTTTTTACACCGATTTCTTTGAAAGGTAGAGTAAAAGAGCATGAGAAATTTATCGGAGTGGAAACTCAAGTTGACGTTTGAGAAAAATAATTACCAAAATCCACAAGTTGCCAATATTTTTTATTTGTATTTTACTCTTTACCTGTTAAAGAAGTCGGCAGAAAAGGGTTACTTTTTGCTCTTTTGATATTGGAGTATGTATTTTTGCAAATTTAATTTGCTACAGGTTATAGCAGCTGGTAGCAAAGTTGCTGATTGAAGAGGGGAAAAGTTATTTCGTATCTTAAGTTTTTGTAACTTGCGTGGCGCAACTGATCTATGATGAATACATCATCAGCTAATTTTAATAGCTATTTTGTAGAAAAAAACTATTTAAGACCACCGAAATTGGACGTCAAGGACTTATCTCGAAACGTGAAGATCAAATGATAAGATCAAATGATAAGCGAGTTTTAGACATGAAAATGATGTCCGGTGTATTCTCAGCTCACAATTGAAAATCCCCCAACCCCGCTGAAAATTTTTCAGGCGGAAATGAAATCCCCTCCACCATTCCCTGATTCACACAGGAAAAAATTGTTTGATTATCCTAGATTTCGTTGTATTGGCATTCTTTTATTTTTATTGCTTTACCAATTCGTGAATTGGTGCCCCCGAAGTATACAAATGAAAAAGAAAAAAAACTTACCTTACTAAAAATTCCGTTGAAATAACAATATTTTTAGTTGCATATTTTGCTGAGATCACTCTCAAACAATCGCTGCATACGAATTGAGTACGAGAGCAAATACAATGCAACATTAACCCGGGTCGGTAGGTTTAAGAACGGCAATGACGTGATTGATATTAATTCACCCTTATCCAACTTCCAAACTTCATGTTCACAATTGTCCCTGGTTTTGGGGTCTCTAATTTCATTTAGAGAAGGCTTTAAGAAATTGTGTAACGAGGACGAGGCCGAAAGCCGGGATTGATTCCGTTGAGTTTTGAATTAAAATCAAATTGGTGGCATCAAGCCATGGCTAATTGCAGAAAAAGCCAAAACAGATAGTAAGAGTGAGGGGCAAATCCGGCATAAGCCCTTTTTAGAATGAGCGCTCAAATGGGGAAATGAATTTTACTAAAGTCTTGACCATTGAGGGTCCATCGCCAAATACATAATGTTTTGTGAGCTTGCCATGCGTTTCCAACTCTGCAGAAATGAAAGCGAACGCAACAGTGTTCGTTAACTTCATTTGTTTTCTGTTGTTATTAAACAGACACAAAATACAGACACAATTGCTACAAAAATAGGGTTTAGTCCGCTACATAATATTGTGAAGATTTACCAAGGGGGGGGGCGGTGTATACTTTCCGCAGTCTGGCGTAAATCTCATAACACCACGTGTACCAAGCGATTTCGGCACACTCGGTTCAGTTTCTGCCACTTTAAGCAAACTAATCGCCATTCTAACATATGATCTTGTTTCTTTGTGAATAGCCTTATACCTTGAGGGAGGGGACCCTGCCCTTCTGAAAATCTCAAGGAAAATCGATTTTAAGACCTCCAGAAAAAATCAAAAATATATAACGTTATCATGAACGTTTTCCCGATTTAGCATCCTGAACTTATAACCCTGAGGCTGTATTAATTCCAGCGGGCTTAAAATTAGGCGGTAGCCAATTGTGTGCTTTATTGAATGTTTAGGATGATTATGGAATTATTATACGGATCTTCAAACTCTTCACCATCTCGAAATTGTATTTTTCTTCTCAAAATATGTTTTCTTCACCTTCTGAACAATATTGTTTCTGTACTGTTCCGAACTCATAAAACTGAGGTTACACGAGGACCAGCGAGCTTAGCAGTAGGTAATAACCGATTTCTATGGACTATAAACGGGAAAAAGAGTGTCATAAAGTTCTTTTTATGGGCCGTATATATGTCCTACTTGTTTTTCAAAAGTTAGTGCAACTTAAAAAGAAAACTTTTCAGAACGGTAAAAAAAAAAACACTTTAGAACTTACAATTTTTTAAACTATACTTTGGATACTACCTGGTTGACGTTGCCATGATTCCATATTACTTAATTTACTTAGTAATAGTTATTATTTTCATCATTTAGAGGTAAAGGTGTTCGTTCTACAAAAGTTGCTCAAGTAAATTTAGTTACTCAAATAAGTTGTTGCTTAAATAACTTGTGGCTACCTAATGCAGGTGAAGTTATGCACATGCAATGACACACTGAGCTAGGTTTTGTGAAAACTACTAAGGACAGTGAAAATAAAACCTGATTTTTAAAATCGTTTAAGCGGGAACTTCCACACCCAGATATATATATATATATATATATATATATATATATATATATATATATATATATATATATATATATATATATATATATATATATATATATACACATATATATACATATATATTTTGATAAATTTAAGAAAAAAGGAACGGTTGCCAAGTTATAAGTAAAAAAGAAATGAAGAATAAACGGAAAAAGCTAAAAACTTAGTGGAAGACTATCTATTAGATTTCATCAGATATCTCACTCCTAGAAAAATACATGGGCCGAGGTGTTCCTCAATTTAAATTGGCTATCTTACAAAGCTAGCCCACCGCGTAATGTTATCCAATGTCATTGGATAATGCTCCGCTCGCTCAATGCCATTGGATATCGTCAACCTTTAGGAAGCGAATTCATGTGATCGGAAGGCTTTTTGAAATTTGCATAACATTGAATTGAGAAATCAGTGTAAACATAAATAATTTGTGATATAGTACCAATCAGCTAAAGATGGTGTAACTTTTCTTTGAAAAAATAGTTTTCTGAGGAATCATCAGAGTGTTAATGTTGTGATTTTTACTGACGGAAATAATTATTAAATTTACCTGAATGTTTTTGCTTATTTATTTTCACGGTTCAACGTGGTACTGTTAACCTTGATTCACGGTTTATCTGCTTTGTCTGCACGGTTTTTCTGCTTCTTCTGAAAAGTGTAGATCTGAAGTAAAATAGATAGTGTACCCAGGCTATTAAATTGCACGTCTGCGTTTTTTGGAAACGGTTTCGAGGTTTCGAGCTGAATTTTCCAGGAATGTTGCATGAGGCCAAGCGGACCTTTAATGTGGTTATTAATGAAGGGGTAGATCGTCGTGTGGCTAAAAAACATGTGTCTCATATCCTTATAACATTTTGCCCCATCAGTTTATGCGGGAATTCATGTATAGTGAAGTAGTGAGCTGAACTAAAAGGTGTTATATGTACCCAGATTATTAAATAGCGTATCTTCAACATTTTGGACACGACTTGGGGTTTCTAGCTGTAATTTAAAAGGATTAATGGATGAGGCTAATTGGACCTTGGATATTGGCTTTAGTTTAGGGGCGGAAAAGTGTGACTGGAAAAGTTTGTCTCCTATCCTTGTGAAATTTATGCGCTATGAGGTCTTGTAGGAATCTGTGCATAGCAAAGTAACTAGGCAAATTGAAAGGCACTACCTCACTCAGCTTATCAAAATACTGTGCCTGGAATATATTTAACTGTTTGAGGGACTGGTTTGATATTTTAATTAGTTGTAGCGGATGGGGACAGGAAAACTTCAAATTTTATGTTTTGAAGAGGAGTTGAGGGAACAAAAACAATTTTTCAGCGAAATATTGATTTTCCCAAAAAGGGCAAAAAAAGGAAAAGTAAAATTTGGGGGCCCAAATGGCAAACTCCTGTGCTTACGCAGGGAGGGCCTTTGGGACCATGCAAATGCCAATTCTCGAAAATTTACAATTTGCGAATAATTTCTCCGTGTAATTTATACTTTTTTCTCTCTTTAGAAGTTGGAATCAACCAAACGTAAGGGTTTTCAAAATAGCACATTTTCGATCAGTCTGTATAAGATGATCATTCCAAAGTGATAAAACCATTATTCGCAAATACAAACGAATGAGTCATGCAACATCAGGTATCAATGCAAGGAGTCTTGTGGCTCTTGTACCCTATCAAACCTTGATATTTTCCAATTTTTAATATAATATATTTTCAGTATCATTAGCCTTATTTGAGGTTGACATTGATGCCGCCGAAAATAAGGATCCTGAGTTAAAAAGAGTACAGTCTTGCCAGCCCCCTAAATTATACTTTTTGACGCTCAGGATTGGTGTTTACCTATTGCTAGCATTCATGGAACTTTGTTTAAGCATCATTCTAAAGTCTCCTCAGTCGTAGATTCTTTATCGCTTTGAATCTATTGCAGTTGTTGCTTTATTGTTCGGTATTCAGCATCTTAAAGTAAATATTGTAGCTATCATCGAACTCCTAATAATCTTGAAGTTATATTTTCCCTTTAACTCTTTTCTTCGTCTTTGGAACAGTATGGTCTGTATTATAACTGAGGTCACACCAGGTCTGTTGTGAAATTAGGCAATAATCAAATTCCAGGGGTTATAAACGGAAACATGAGCATCGTAAAAATGCTTTAATGGCCCTTTTTCAGGCGGAATTGGAGGAAGCATTTCTTCAAAGCCAGGCGCCTTCAACAAAGCGAACAATCGATTTTGTCTCTGAACGTTTTGCGTCGAACGTCGTAAAGCATTTGAAAGCCACCGAAATTAAAATTGTAATGGAACAAGGACTTGAAGAACTGGCCAAAATATCAGAAGAGACGGTATTTATATTTTCTATATCTATCAATATTATATATATATATATATATATATATATATATATATATATGTATATATATATATATCTATCTATATATATAAAAATAAGTTGTCTGTCTGTGGATGGATGGATGGATCAGGTGACGTCACCTGAAAAAACTGGATCAGGTGACGTCAAAACTGAAAAAACTAAAAAAAGGCAAAAACTACAAAAAAAACTAAAAACTAATAAAAAAAATAAAAAAGCTAAAAAACTAAAAAAACTATAAAGGTAAAAACCAATAAAAAACTAAAAAAAAAACTGAAAAAACTAAAAAAAGGCAAAAACTACAAAAAAACTAAAAACTAATAAAAAAGTAAAAAAGCTAAAAAACTAAAAAAACTAAAAAAAACTAAAAAAAGGTAAAAAACTAAAAAAAAAATAAAAAATAAAAAAAAACTAAAAAAAAGGAAAAAACTGAAAAATAAGCTAAAATAAAGGTAAAAACCAATAAAAAACTAAAAAAAAAAAGGAAAAAACTAATAAATGACGACACTCAAAGAGAAAGCGACCAGGACAAAAGGAATGTTCGATTAGCAATCAACAAAGCACCGGGACACAGGGAGTATAAATGACGACCAGGACATAAGTAAAAAAAAAAAAACTATCTATATATATAAAAATAAGTTGTCTGTGGATCTGTGGATCGTGGATCAGGTGACGTCACCTGAAAAAACTGGATCAGGTGACGTCAAAACTGAAAAAACTAAAAAAAGGCAAAAACTACAAAAAAAACTAAAAACTAATAAAAAAAATAAAAAAGCTAAAAAACTAAAAAAACTAAAAAAAGGCAAAAACTACAAAAAAAACTAAAAACTAATAAAAAAGCTAAAAAACTAAAAAAACTAAAAAAAAGGCAAAAACTACAAAAAAACTAAAAACTAATAAAAAAAATAAAAAAGCTAAAAAACTAAAAAAACTAAAAAAACTAAAAAAAGGTAAAAAACTAAAAAAACTAAAAACTAAAAAAAACTAAAAAAGGTAAAAACTAAAAGAACTAAAAAAGAAAAAAATAAATGACGACACTCAAAGAGAAAGCGACCAGGACAAAAGGAATGTTCGATTAGCAATCAACAAAGCACCGGGACACAGGGAGTATAAATGACGACCAGGACACAAGTAAAAAAAAAAATTAACAAAACTAAAAAGAAGGTAAAAACTACAAAAAAACTAAAAAGAAAAAAAAACTAAAAACTAATAAAAAAACTAAAAAATCTAAAAATCTAAATAAACTAAAAAAGAAAAAAAAAGGAAAAAAATAAAGGAGAAAAACAAAACTAAAAAACGAATGTATATACAGACCGGTACACCGGGATACAAATGACGACCGGGACACAGGGAATATAAATGACGACCGGGACACAGGGACACAACTACAACGGGGACACCGGGGGAAACAGGGGGATATAAATGACGACCGGGACAAAAAAACTAAAAAGAAAAAAAAACTAAAAACTAATAAAAAAACTAAAAAATCTAAAAATCTAAATAAGCTAAAAAAGAAAAAAAAGGAAAAAAATAAAGGAGAAAAACAAAACTAAAAAACGAATGTATATACAGACCGGGACACCGGGATACAAATGACGACCGGGACCCGGGACACAGGGAATATAAATGACGACCGGGACACAGGGACACAACTACAACGGGGACACCGGGGGAAACAGGGGGATGTAAATGACGACCGGGACACCGGGACAGGGAATGGTCGATTAGCAATCACCATCAACAAAGCTCAAGGGCAATCATTAGAATCATGAGGTATAGATCTGAATACAGATTGTTTTCCCATGGACCATTATATGTTGCATGTTCAAGAGTCGGTAAACCTGACAATCTATTTATATGCAAAGACAATGGGACAGCAAAGAATGTTGTATATTCGCAAGTTTTACGTAGTTAAAACCATATATATATATATCTATCTATATTCACAGGTGGGACATAGGGACACAACTACAATGGCGCGTAACTATTATGGCGCGTAACGACTTACGCGCGCGGGGGGGCTTGGGGGGGGCGCGAAGCGCCCCCACCAACTAGGTGTTGGGGTGGCGCGAAGCGCCACCCCAACAGCTAGTATATATATATGTATATGTATATATATATATATATATATATATATATATATATATATATATATATATATATATATATATATATATATATATATATATATATATATATATATATATATATATATATATATATATATGTATATATTTGGTAAGAAGAGACAAAAGAAAAAGACAAAAACTGTTTTCCTATTTAGCAATTGAGACAAATTAGCACTTGGACAAGGCCTTGACTTCACTCACTTATCCTATCACCTAGGGCAAAACAGTATAAGGGTTCATGTACAAGCAATATTGTACAAACTTAAGCATAAGTTGTGGGTGGTTAAGGAGGGGGCAGATCCCCTCATTTACGGAATAATTTATGTTCGCTTTATGTATTAATCCTAGCCGCTCTTTACATTTATTTGAAAAAGACTTGCTTTTATTTTATTTAATCTCACAAAGAAGGAATATTGCAACTAGAGTCAATTTGTTGCTATCACGATGTTGCTTGGGGCAACAACAAAACATTGATTAGATAATGTTTTAGTATTTCATATGCTGTCAATTTCTAAAGTAACATTCAAACATTTGACCACTCCTCTTAGCCTCAGGATTTTATTAACCTAATTTGAAGATTTGTTGTACATATGGCAACCATGTCTCGTTATGAGGTATAATGAGAGGTTAATCTTTGGAAACACTAAGGCAAATGGGGTATTATATTTTGCAAAAATATTTAAGAATTCGCAAAGAGAAGAGAAAAAAAAAGATAAGGAGAAACGCTCTCAGTCAGGAAAATAAAACGTTTTATAGGCATGAAATGCAACGGGATAGTCGCTCTTGGAATTTTCAGTCCTAGTGTAACTGGATATCCAGCTTCAGTTCTATATTGCTCTTTAAATTTTGTTATGGCCTGTATTTTCGTTTCCTATGCTTTCAACTTCTGTTTTTAATTGTGGCGTCAATCGATTTTGATTCTGAAAAATACCTTTTTGGGGTTTATTTTCGTTGATTTTTTTTTTCATTGAAAGAATTGAAGAAAACGAGTTTACCCCCACGACAAGCTACTATCCCTCACCTGGATATTTAAAATACATCCCTCCTTCTAATTTTTTGTCAATCGACTCCACTGGCTTAGCATCATCTTTTTATTTTATCCACTGACTTTTTTTTCTTTTTGTTCATACATACTTTACATTTTTCAACTTTTCCATTTTTTGTTTGTTCATTTTGTACTCTTTTGTGCTGATGACTGGTTGCCGGAGGCTCTTTATAAGCTTTACCTAAGTACTGAAAAATCAGATAATACACGGCATGATATCCCAAATAGTGATCGCAATCCCCACATATTGAAACCACCCCTAGATACGTAAAATATTTTACACTATAAAAAGAAAACCGCAATTTTTCCATTTCTGTTTTCTATCTTTTTCAAATTTTCCCCTCCTTCCCTCCAAAATTTTTATCTGCTTATGTGACTGAACTAGGAGGGGGTGAACAACATAATCTTTTTCTTGTTCCATACCGTTTTCGTTAGGTGTTCAAAGTCTTTTGTCATCCTGTGTAATTTTGAAAGTGTCATTGATACTAAATACTAATTCCTCCTTCCTGTTTAGGAATCACAAACTCACACAGGCTAAAATGACACATATCTCATTGCATTGTATTTTTGCTTTGTCTTCTAACTACTCACGCACGCTAAGCTAAGACTGTCATTCATTCTGTCATATTTTTTGTCTTTTATCTTTTAACCACTAATTTCGTTGGGCAGGATTCTTTTTTTCAATTCAATGTGATTTTCGGTGTTTCTTGTTCCATACCTTTTTCTTTAGCCGTTCAGAGCAGTTTGTCATCCTGTGTAATTTTTATGCGTCATAGGTACTAAAAACGATATGACCACCGCTGAGGGAAATATGACGTAATTTATGCACTTGAAGTGTATATAGATATGACGTTTCTGACATTTTTTTTCAGAAAAGTAAGGTTCTAAACGGATTTTTTCAAAATCTTGACCTATCTAGGTTGTGTTTTCAGGCCGGGAAATCCAAGGGTGCCAATTTTCAAAACGAGATTTTTTGCCGTTTTCACGAAAACATTTAAACACAAATACTTTTTTCGACCACACTGCCTTTCCATTACAGAATTTAATGAATGAAAATATAGAGGGAAAAACGGGTATAATATTTAAACAAGACACTAAAAAAACTTCAAATCATAAAAATCCAGAAAACAAGAAACCGGATTATTATTTAAAGTTTTTATTTTTTGGTTCCGCTGCTTTGTTTAAATATTATGCCCGTTTTTCTGTCTATGTTTACAGGTAAGGTTTTATTTGTGAACACCCTAAGATATTTTGTGTCGTCAGACGAAGCCCTTGGTCATCAGTATAGAAAACGTGTGAAACTTAGAGAATCGGAGTGATTAAATGAAGTTGTTGGATAGTACGAAGAAGAAGTATTAACTCATAAATCGTGTGAAGCTGAAACTGGTGAAACAAGAATAGTAGATTTTGAGAGGTGCAAAAAAAGAAAAAAAAATCAAAGGAAGAACTCTTTAAAAACAAACTATACTGTAGAAAAAAGGAGAAATTAAAAGATCATAAGAAAGTATTTTGTGTTCCTTTTCTCCTATATTAATTAGATATCTTGTAAGGGAGTTTCTATTGATTGGGGTGTCCTAGAGGGACATCGAAATACATTTATTAATTAAAAGCGTGTAAGCTTTTTTTCAGGATTTTCTTCTTCTTTATCCTAAAAAAGGCCCGCGGCAATGCTATTTCCTGTAAAAATTCTAAAGCTTTTCCTTTGTTCCATGAAATTTATTTTTATTTTCATATTGAGGGATGCATGGTTTAGAACTCCCTCTCTCCGTTGCTATATTCAGAAAACAACGTTTTGAGAATGTAACCTAATTTGAAAAACAATATTTAGTTGTAGGTTTAACCTATATGACAAAAATCCCCCCCCAAAATAAAGAAAAACTTGTGGCTGAAAGTGTTTACATCTAAAAACTATTATTTTCTGATTTTATTGAAGATAGTCCTGCGCAGGGCTGAAGTTAATATACCAGAACTGTAATATATTATATTAACTGGTATATGGTATATTAACTGTAATATACAGTTAATATACCAGAAACTTCCTAGCACAATTTCAGTTCCACAATTCGTCAACAAATTTCAAAAATGGCTATTTTTCTAAACTAATATCGACTGCTTGTTCGGTATAAGCTTTAATAGTGTTTCCTAGAACAGTCAAATGGAACTAGACTTGCAACTGTAATTTCTTACAAGTAGCCATCTAACTTTTTTTTTGTCTAGAGGTTTTCTCAGAATAAAAGCGAAATGTATCCAATAGCTCGCCTACATCCTATTGCCTTTGTCATAAAACGCCGCTCAGAAGTGTAATTATGTGCAAATCAATTTACATGAACAACGGGACACATTTTGAGAAAGGGCTGAAAGAGTTGGTTGGAACACGAGGAAAATTAGATTTCTTAACCGAGGAAAGTAGTGGGAATGAAATTTCCTGTCTATTACAAACCAGGAATAAATTTCCATAGGAGTAGATATACTAACTAGGTTTGTCTGGTGAGTATACCTAAGAATACCTGGTAAGGGCTCGAGCTTTCCATGGAGGAATTTTCATTGGGGAAAGGGAACTTTTTAAGGAGACGTAGCCGGATTTCCCGGGATTACCTGAAGTTAGATAAAACATTTTTGAAGTTCTTGCAAGTATCCCCTTTTTGGAAAGGGGAAAGGGAATTTTTCATGAAGATGTAGCTGAATTTCGCGGCATTATTTTAAGCACTATCTGAAGCTAAATAAAGAATTTTTTTGAAGTTCTTGCACATATTCCCTTTTTAGCTTTAATTTTAGCCGTCAAGAGCCGAGACTAAATTCCAAGCAAAATTCCCCTCCCCCGCTTTCTCACCTATTAACTCTTTCTTCATTTTTTTTTTATCATCAGCTAGATGCTCGTGGCGAAGAGAGAATAACGTTTGAGTCATTCTTTTCTACCTATTACTTTGCAGTAATGGAAAGGGGTTAGAATTAAAATCTTACTTCTATTAATAATAAATAAAACAAGTTTTTTTTTCAAACTGAAAGTAAGGCAAAACATTAAAACATAAAACGAACAGAAATTATTTTGCACATAAGTGGGGTTGTCACCTCCTCAATCCCTCGCTCTTCACACTAATATTTTTTAGTTCTATTAAAAAAGTTTCCTATTCTAATTAAAAGGCCCTTATGTTTCTTAAAGAATTGGGAACAAAAAGTCAAACCTTATCGTAAAGAACAAGGTTCTTCAAGGTTCAAGGTTCTTAGCGTACAGGTAACCCCTCTCATATGCAGAATAATTTCTGTTTGTTTAAGTTTTAATGTTGTAGAAGTTGTACCAAATTAGGTGGATTCAAATGGCGTAAGAATACACAAAAGAGCTTTATTTTCTAACGAAAAAACATATTAAAGCGCTACGTGTTTCTAAAGTGCTTATTGTTTCTGGTGCTCATAATTTCTACTCGTTTCTATATATATATATATATATATATATATATATATATATATATATATATATATATATATATATATATATATATATATATATATATTTATATATATATATATATATATATATACATACATATATATATATCTATATATATATATATATATATATATATATATATATATATATATATATATACATACATATATATATATATATATATATATATATATATATATATATATATATATATATATATATATACATACATACATATATATATATATATATATATATATATATATATATATATATATATATATATATATATATATATATATATATATATATGTGTGTGTGTGTAAAAAAAAGAAAAAGAAGATACTACTTTAGTGCTCCCTCTGTCCATAAGGAAGCACTATAAAATTTTGAAAACTTCTGTAAAATATTCTGAAATACGTACTTATCTGTAAAATATTCTGAAATACCTGCTTATATCATCCTTTAGTACAGACTACTTCACTTGATCCGTCACTCTCCAATGGATAAGCCCAAATTATGTAACCCAATGAATTTTAAATAGCGCAGCTCTTTTGTTCCCGCCACTTGTTTACATTTTACCATTAAATTAATAAGAATATAATTGTCCATTAGAGGAGGGGTAGGATATAAAGTTTAGTGGTTCACATTTATGAAACATGTAAATAAGTATTTTAGAATGTTTTGACGTAATCTCCAGAATTGTATAGTACTCTTTTATGGAGCAGAGTGGGGGGATAAACTGATGCAAAAAAATCATATATGTTTTGTGCTTTCAGTAAAGCTTCAGCTTAGCTTAATTCCCTAACAACAGAAAAACATCACGAGTGAGTTTATTTGAGCTAGTTTTATAGGTATATGTTCCATTGGTTGAGAAGCAATAGTTTCTGTTCGTTTTAAGTTTCAACTTTGCTCTTTACTTGCATCAGAAAAAAAACTTCTTTTTTTTCCGTTTATAGTCACAACCAGCGCATATTCTTTGTCGCATACTCATATTAAATAATAAAAAAAAAGTTTTTTAAACTGAAAGTAAGGAGCGATATTAAAACTTAAAACGAACAGAATTTATTTCGTATATGAAAGGGGCTGTTTCCTCCTCAACGCCCCGCTCTTTACGCTAAAGTTTGAATCTTTCTCTCAACTCTACTTTTTAATACAGTAAAAAAAATTAGCGTAAGGAGCAGGGCGCTGAGGAGGAAACAGCCCCTTTGCAAAAAGTGTAAAATTCCACATTTTTGTAGATAGGAGCTTGAAACTTCTACTGTAGTGTTCTCTGATACGCTGAAGATTATATGACTTTTAAGGGGTGTTTCCTCCTATTTTTTAAAATAAGGTAAATTTTCTCAGGCTCGTAACTTTAATGTTTAAACTTAATGAAACTTATATATTTAAAATCAGCATTAAAATGCGATTCTTTTGATGTAACTATTGTTATAAAAATTCCGTTTTGTAGAGTTTCGGTTACTATTGAGCCAGGTCGCTCCTTACTACAGTTCGTTACCACGAACTGTTTGATAGTGAATTTTAAGTTCAACTTTGCTCTTTACTCGCATCAGAAAACAACTTCTTTTTTTTCCGTTTATAGCCACAACCAGCGCATGTTCTTTGTCGCATACTCACATGTGGTTACTTTTTTTCGCATTCTTTGCTACATTTTGTTTTTGAACTAGCTAGTTTGTGGAAACTGAAAAACACTATTTTCTCTTCCTTTTACTTTATGAAACATTCCCAGAAACCATAGGCGGTTTTAGGGGTCGAGAGAGACATTGTCCTTGGTCGTAGAAATCTTTTGCGTGTAAAATTTCAAATAAATAATCTAACCGATAAAATTATTTCATAATTTTTCGTTATTTCGTAATTTATTTTTATCAAAATAAAGGAAAGGGTGCAGTTAATAAATGAAAATAATTAATAAGTTATTAATTAGTTAATAATAAAAGGTAAAAAATAAAGCAAATAATAAAATAATAATAGCTAAAATAGATAATAGTAAGAAAATAAATCAAAAATAACTTATTAATTAATAAATGAGAATTTGATACTTGTTAATGAAACGGAACACATCCAAGAATCGAAGTTAGATAAATCCTAATGAAATATACCAAAATCTGACGAAAAAACAATACTGTATTAACAAAATTATGGGAACTACAGCAGAAAATTATGGAAAACAGAGGCCCAGAACGCATTATATTAAATACCTAACCTAACCAAAATACCAATTCTTTATATTAGATATTTAATTAAAATGTTCCTTCAACGTAGTGTTTCCACTGAGCCTAAGCTAATTGTCTCTGAATACAGATAGCTAAACTGTTTTTTTCAGATCTTGCACATCGAAATTCTAGAGTGTGTTCCGTGTAATTAACAAGTACCGAAAATTTTGTTAAAACTTGGCCTGAAAATTTTCTGGGAGACAGGGGTGGGGCGCTAATCAAAACTTATCTCTGGGCGCCAGGGAGGCTAGAACTGCCACTGCTAGAGACGTAATAGGGTTTTTTGTACTCCCTTTGAAGTTCATTGTCAGTTTATAGTTGAGAGTAAATTTCGGTCCTACTATTTTCATCAGTCAAGAAGTCTAATTTTCCTTTACTCACACAATCCTTTCTCAAAATTTATTCCGGAATTCGTGTAGATTGATTCGTACACAATTACAGTCTCTAGTGCTATTTCACTATATAAGAAATGGGATGTAGGCGAACTATTGGTGTAATTTCGTTTTCTATTTGTAGTTTTCTGGGAATACTTCTCATTGGAAAGAAAAAAGTTACATGGCTGCTTGGAGAAAGATGTAGTTGTTAACCTTTGGTTCCATTTAGTTTTTATGGCACTTGTTATTTACCAAGTGACATATAGCGATCGCAATTTCTGTCCGTCAGTCTGTCTGTCTGTCTGTCTGTCTGGCGGGATGTTGGACGATGAAAGTTGGCGGGTGTATCAGGGACCAGAACAGATTGAATTAGAAACAGTCTCTTCCCCGAAACAACTATTTGAAGGGGGAGCGAGCGAACGAGATAGTTGAGAAGAATTTTATTTGCCGATAAAACAAATGCTTGTTCTTCGTAAGTGTGGCTTGCTGGTCTAGGGGTATGATTTTTGCTTAGGGTGCGAGAAGTCTCAGGTTCGAATTCCGGACCACCCCAATTTTTACATGAAGAAGATCTGAAACTAGATACGTGATCAATATAGCGATCGCTGAAAGTTGGCAGGCGTATCAGGGACCGGACCAGATTAAATTAGAAATAGTCGCTTCCCCGATTCGACCATCTGGGAGGGGGAGTGGAAAGGTGGTTAATCCAGAAAAGTTAGAAAAAATGAGGTATGTTTCCCTTCTGAACGGGTTATCACATCTTAATGCAATATGATATTTGATAGGACCTCGTGTCTCAAAGTTTTTATTTTAAATTCCGACCGGATCTGGTGATATTGGGGGGAGTAGTAGTAGTAGTAGTAGACATGTTTAATAGCAAAAACTTGACAGCTGTCGCTGATTTGTGTTTCTTTTCAACATATACAAAATCAAGCTACACTTGTAAATATAAATAAAACTATAAATATTAACTTTTATTATACATTTTGACGAAAACCGGGACGAAAGAATTACCATATCGGTTTGTTCTTGCTTTAACGGGAACTAACTTATCTTGCTTTCTCGTTCTTGACGGTAGAGGTTGATCAGGTAGAATATCACAGTGCTGAGATTTAGAAAGCAAGTACTTTCCGAAACTCATTATCAGAGTTTCGTACCGGTTTTGGAGTGACGGCAGTCCTAGCACTTCCAGAGCCTTTTCATGGGGGATGTCGCGGCGGCCCAAGATGATCGATACCGCTCGCTTCTGAACCGATTCAAGCTTCTGACAAAGATACACTGTTCTCAGTGCTGAGGGCACTCAAACAGGACACGCATATTCCAGAATGGGGCGGACATACGTCATGTATGTATACTTAATACTCTCTGTGTTTGCACTGAACCTACGCATACCGTTTAAAGTCTGTAGACTAGCGTTTGCACTTTTAACCACGTTTTCAATATGTGTGGCAAAGCTGAAGTCTTTGAAAAAAGTAACTCCAAGGATCTTGATACTGTTTGCTAGATGGAATGGAACATTTGGCCCCATAACATCACTTTTTAGCGGGTTAAAGCGCACTATCTTCGACTTATTCACATTAATCTCAAGATTTAGCTCCGGGCACTCTTTTGTGAAAACACTGAAAAAATTTGAACTGAACTGTGGCGTCACAACTCCGTTTTGTACTAAATATTTCAGGATAAATGACAGGTCATCCACGAACTTGTAGCGGTCGTCATAGTCAGCTATGAGGAAGTTAATTACAGACAAGAATACAATAGCTGCAAGCTTAGTGCCCTGAGGGACTCCACAGTTGAATGAGGACCATTTGGAATTGGTGTCACCTTCGTAGAGAGCAAACACACGATGCATCCTCTGACTGAGAAAGTCCAACACGAGCGTAAGAGTCTTTTTCTTAGCCCCCATTAGCTTGAGATTAAGGGCAGCTACGATGTGATTGATTAGATCAAATGCCTTTCGGAAATCTATGGCACCAAGGTCTACAAAACTGTGACCTTTTTCGACCCACTTAAGGAGACTATCGTACATCCTCACTAGGTACACTGAGGTATTACTGTCTTTCATTCCGCCGTATTGTCTCCGGTCGATAGATCCCTGGAGTTGTAGGAGGAAAGCGGAAATCTTGAAAAACGCTTAGAGTGGAGAGATCGGGATGAAACTCGATGGGAAGAATAAGCACAAGTCCTAGATACGTGATTGAAATAACCAGATCGGATCCGCTCTCTTTGGGGGAGTTGGGGGGGGGTCCAGTGCTTTATCGAGTTCGGCGTTTCTGGGCGTGCTAGGACGATGAAAATTGGTAGGTGTGTCAGGGCCCTGCATAAATTGACTTGATAACAGTCGTTTCCTCGATTCGACCATCTGTGGGGGGGCGCCACATGGTCCTCCATATTATCTCCGTATTAACTGCCAATAAACAAAGAACAGCAAAATCGATAACTCTAATACGGAATCTAATTTTAGGTTCCGACCTCGTCACAAGTGCCATATGAGCTTTTGACTCTTGTTCTAATAAATAAAACTAAGTTTGACATTTATTGTGTTTAAAAATATTTATCTGTGTTAACAGCACGTGTGTACGAAGACTGTGGGCTTTATATCCCCCCTGAAAATGTTAATTTTTCACGACTTGTCCTCGTATTTATTATAGTTTCGATATAATTCACCTTTTTCTTTGTTCATTTTTGTAAGAACTTGTCCCATCATTGCCAAATAAGCTCCTGAATGCTTGGAATCCTGAATCTTGTAGAAACTTATTTTCGGTTTCTGAATGATAAATAGTCCTAAGGGTTAACTTGACAATTGTATTCTTTTGGTTTTCTAAATGATAGATACTATTGCCTATCTTTACCTTTGGTTCTTGAGGCGTTCAAATATCATATTTTTGCATATCCATGACTACTATGGATTTATCTAAACTGGCCTGTTTTTGATTTTCATTGAAAAAGTCAAGAACAATTTATTTTCGAACTTAAACAGCAACCAAGAAATTAACTATGATTTGACAATTAGCGGAAGCGGCCGCAATGTACCTGTAAAAGTTACAGATACAGATGAAAACAATATATCAGTTGAATATTCAGAAGAATGTTGATGAGCTCTGAGAGAGCCGAATTCGCTTCATACTCAAAAATAAACCTGAAGAACCGTAAAATTAAGCGAATGTTTTAAAGTAAATATTTATTTTGGAACACTCGTGATCTTCTTATTCAGGTTTTATGGTTAAGATTTGCATTTAGACTTACGGGAGAGGGCTTTGCATTTTGCAGGTGTTTGAAAGTGTTGCATGATCCTTAGTTTGAATTCTTAGTGAGTAATAGACAAGGTAGGGTAAGAGAGAGGAAAGACAGAGAGAAATGCTTTTTTCCAGGTTTTAGATACCCCTGGGTTTAGTATACCCCAGGTTTTAGAGACCCCTGACTTTGGAAATAGTTCACAATTCTGTTCATTGAGTTCCACTCTTCTAAGCATATTTTATATATATATATATATATATATATATATATATATATATATATATATATATATATATATATATATATATATATATATATATATATATATATATATATATATATATATATATATATATATATATATATATATATATATTTTAGTCCCTACAGATATGCTCTCAGAAATTTATTTCACAGCGTTGTGGGATCTGAGTTTTCAGAGATTTAGGCAAGTTTGGCAAAGTGCCAAAAATATTATTGCGTCCTTACACGTAAATATTCCACGCCACCGCTTATTTTGTATGCACTTTGCCGGCAGTTTAATCATAAACTCTATTCCACTAAAATCCGAATTAAAAACAATTAAAGAAATTTTCTTGGTCCCTTCCTTCTTAAACATTTGGTTTTCTATGTTTGTTTCTTATTTTCTAATAGCTTGTTCATTCTTTTTGGCTTTTTGTGATTCTTTCCCCTCCTTCTCTCTGGATTATAAAGCTCTCAGTGTCGAAATATAGTTGAAGAGTGAACGTAACATAGGTATGCTACAACTTCATGCGGAGGGGGGGGATCTAGATCGTGGACTAAGATAAAGTTCTTTTGCGTTTTCCTTTTTCTTTTGTGTACTGAAGTTCACACTGTTGTTCTGATGTTCTGCTTGGCAATGCTTTGATGTTCGGGCTGATGTTCTGCTTGACAATACCGTGCCCAGGGTTCCATTCCAGGTGCCGCAAGGCTGGGCAACAGGGTTGCTACCTGTCCCTATAAAAAAGACCTTGCAACTGCAATGTCGATTTGATGTCAATGGCTCTGAAGAATCTTAATCCTTCTCCTGTCTGGCCTTTTTTTCGTGTTTTTCTTTCCTATAAGGCCATCGTTACTGTTTACTTTCAAATCTCGCTCCTAACAGATATTCGTTTACTTTTTTTGTCAACGATAATATCATTGCCTTTTCGACATTCGTTGAATAAAAAGGAATTTATTTCAGGGGAATCTTATGTTCACCAACTATGCCGTCTCAGAATGAATGACAGTGCTGAATTGTAGAATTCCAAGGTCATCTGTTTTTGGTATGCTTTTATCGGTCGTAAAGTAGTCTCAGCAAATGAAATTCTGTAGCCGATTGGATAAAGACTAGATTCAGCGTTCACATAAAAATAAATTGAAATATAAATTTGGTTAGTGTTGATACTCTCTTTGCTCAGTTGTATGTGAACATCGCTTTTCAACTTTTCCAGTGTCTTCACTGTCATAAAGATAAAATAACGACAATTAATGAAGGCAGTAACCGCGCTGAATTTTCATGAACAATATCTTGAACCCAACAATCTGTTCATCATTATATTCCTATTATGTCATTCAGGCACGTACAAAGTTGTTTTTCAGGGGGGTGGGATTAAAAAAAGAGCAGTGTTCATTTTAGAACTTGAGTGAGAAGTGCCTCAAAATTCAGGAAAATTTTGTCTTACATGCACGAACACAGGTCTGGGGGAAAGAAAATCTTAAAAAAAGTTTTTATTTCATAATTTGAATAAGAAATGCCCCGAAATTTAGGAAAAATTTAGGCTTTCGGGTCTCGGGCCTCGATTTTTCCTGTGCAAGTCTCTACTACTCTACTTTTTAAAACAGTAGAAAACTTTAGCATAATGAGCGGGGCGTTGAGGAGGAAAAGCCCCTTTCATGTACGGAGTAATTTCTGCTCGTTTGAATTTTTAATGTCACTCCTTACTTTCAGTAAAAAAAACTTGTTTTTTTTTTAATTTCTGAACGTTTATGAATTAATGCATGTTTTGATTTTGGCTCTCCGTGCATAAATGATTAAAACCAATTTTGCTTTGTTTTTTTTTTTTGGGGGGGGGGCTAAATGGATTTCTTATAGTTTTAATCGGAAGATTTTGATAAAAAAGGAGCGAGGGAGGAGGCCTGGTTGCCCAACAAGTTTTTGATTACTTTAAAAGGCAACTAGAACTTTAAATTTTTTACGAATGTTTTCATTGGTAAAATATATACATAACTTACGAATTAAATTACGTAACGAACTTCTATATTCGTATGTTTTTATTACGTATATGTGGGGGTTCAACCCCTCGTCAATACCTCGCTCTTTACACTAAAGCAAATTTTGTCGCAATTCCTTAAGAATGACCCCTGAATCACAAAGGCCATAGAATAAATAGTTGAAATTACTAAAAATAGTTTAGCGTAAAGAGTGATGTATTACGAGGAGGTGAGCCCCTCATATGCGTAATAATTTCTGTTCGTTTTAAGTTTTAATGCTTCCACTTACTTTCAGTTGAAAAAACTTTTCATTTTATTTTTTCATTGTTTTTTTTTAAATAATGCTAGAAAATCCGGCACCCCTTCATTAAAATTCTCTTCCCTCATGATAAATTCCTCCATGGAAAGATCCTCCCACGTAACCCCCCCCCCCTCAACTTCTCACCTCCCCCTAAATCAAAAAATCCCCCTGAAAACATGTGTACACTTCCCAATAATCCTTACTATATGTAAACACTGGCCAAAGTTTGTAACTTGCAGCCCCTCCCACGGGGACTTTGGGGGAGTAAGTCGTCCCCAAAGACATAGTTATTAGGTTTTTCGACTACGGTGAATAAAATGGCTATCTAAGAATTTTGATCCAGTGACTTCGGGGAAAAATGAGCGTGGGAGCCTGGGGCCTGGCTGCCCTCCAATTTTTTGATCACTTAAAAAGGGCACTATAACTTTTAATCCCCGTTAGAATGAACCCTCTTGCAATATTATAGGACCACTGGGTCGATACGACCACCCCTGGAAAAAATACCAATAAACACGCACCCGTGGTTGGTTTTCTGGCAAAAAATACGAATATCCACATTTCTGTAGATAGGAGCTTGAAACTCCTACAGTGGGATTCTCTGATACGCTGAATGCGATGGTGTGATTTTCTTATTTTTTGATGGGTAAGACTAAACTTGATGAAACCATTTTTTAGAGTTATGGTTACTATTGAGCCAGGTCGATCCTTACTACAGTTCGTTACCACGAACTGTTTGATTTTGTAATTCTAGTATATCCGTGCTAGGTTTTGACCGCGTCAAACCGGTTACATCGTTTTTTTTACCCCCTGCTGGTACTAGTTCATATCTCTGGTAGAGTCAGGTAGGAAAAATTCTGAATGGGCCATCGGACTTGTCGCTTCAAGATTAGGGAAATCCAACCTTTGTTGAAATCACATTTTGTTTAAATACTAGGTTTTTGTAAAGGGCAGTCGAATATAGTTGTGTGTATTGGACCAGGCTTTTGACTGAAATCTGAGACAAATCGCAACCTGGGATTTAATCAGTCCCATGTGCTCACAAAAAAGTAACTAACAATAACTAATTCCCCCTCCCAAATTTGTGATTCGGCACCGGGTTTATTTTTTGCTGTTACCCCCAAAATTTGTAAAAAAAAAATGTATATTAAAACACTTCTTGTAAAATTCAAAAAGTACTTAAACTTGTATTTGGATAAAAAAGCACTCTATTAGCCAAAAGTTTTAATATATCTATTAAATCAAAGAATCGTTTGGGATAAAGTCTACTAATCAAATACTATTTCTTATGCTTTGAATTTTTACTTTGAACGTTCATTTTTGCATTAGA
Source organism: Artemia franciscana (assembly GCF_032884065.1). NCBI lineage: Eukaryota > Metazoa > Arthropoda > Branchiopoda > Anostraca > Artemiidae > Artemia > Artemia franciscana. The sequence goes on along the minus strand of NC_088870.1, from coordinate 11,505,244 downwards.
AAAGATTGTATTTTCAGGAATTTAGCAAAAAATTATTCAATAAAATATAATATTTTAAATTAAACGCTCAACAGGTTTTGCTAACGGGGTCATAGCTAAAAATAGGTACAATAGATAAACTGGTAAATAGGTAAAATAGGTGAAAATAGGCTGTCTCAGGCAATTCTGTTTACAATTTTAGGGAGTATTCTGAAAAAATTGCTCCTAGGAAACACCCCTTCCCTTTTCTGCTTTTGTGCTAGTAAGCATATTTTATTAAATTCACTATGAAAAATGCTGCCGAGCCATTAAAAAAGCACAATAATAATAAATAAGTAATTTATAAACATTTCATCAATATAAATAAATTGAAATATAACTAGCATCCATTACCTTTTTTTCATCGTACTACACACTTATTATAAGGAGTCTCTTCATATTTCTAGTAGTATCGTGTATATTTATTCTTTACTACAGAGTAAATAGTTTTGCTATAATAGAAGAAGCGTTTCCCCCTTAGTATCCATATAGCATGCTAATCTTAAAAGAAATATTTTGCCAAATGAGAGGGTGATAGAGATTCTGTTCTCTCTCCGCATTAATTAATACGACCTCTCGTGAACAGATAAAATACTTTTGGCCCCACAAATTCACTTCTTAGGCTTTGGGATACCTCTCTCTTCCACTAATACCCCCTGACCTTCCACCCTACCTTAATTGTTTTTTTGTAGTAATACAGTACTGTAACTGTTAGTTATAATGTACACACGTTCTATATAATAACCTTTTGTTTTATGTAGACCGTGAATATGTTTAGGGGTGAGAGCAACATTATGTAGCTGAATGTACTCTGAAGTCACGAACATATTTCTGTTGCTTTTTGTTAGTTTTAAGGCGATTGTTTTGCTGGAAAATGTTTTAGATCAGTTCGGGCCAAAATTTATATTTTGCATCCTAAAATGGCAGAAATTAGCACCTCACTATGGTAAGATCTAAAGTTTCAGAACTTTTGGATGTGTGCAAATTTTTGAGGTTCGTAACTATCTATGGAAAAATTAAATTTAGCAGATTTTATATATTTTGAATACGCGTAGATGCGATTTTTTGATATATTCATTGTTATAAAAATGTTGTTTTTTAAGTCTCTGTTTCTATAGACACACGCCGTCCTTTATTTGCAGTTTGTTACCACGGACTGTTTGATCACCTAATGAGAACTTGTTCATTAGTGTAGCTAACCTTGGTTACAATCATAATTTTCTAAGAAACGAAGGTAATTTGGACATTAAAGAAGATACATAATCATCATTATTTTTATTAATTCTCCTTTTTCTTTTATCAAGTCGATGTAGTGACTTACAGAGGTATAAGATATCAGGAAACGCTTAGAATTATTTGGTGCATAGTCCGATATCTGTTTACCTTAGTAAATAATAAAAAATTGTAGTGACAAGGAGCTTGTTTTGCGGTAGATGCAATGCAGTAGCTAGGGATGGATAAAGGAATACAGTTGTCCTCGGGGACAGGATCTGCTTGGGTGCCATTTATATCAACGAACATTTTAACCCCCATGGCATTCAATAACGTTTGAGAGGTGTAAAAACTGATAATTTTCCGGAGTAGAAAAACATACTTACTCCTTTGACTAAATTTATAAATATATAAATGATCAAACTTCAACGTATATCTTTATTTCTTAAATTTTTAAGATTCAAGTGATTTGATGATAGTTGTATTTACCACATATTCTAAGAAATTGTTTACTTAGGACCCATTTTCGTTTTGATAGCTTTTGAACTTATGACAAGGTCTGTTCTCGTCAAAACAATCATTCTTTCATCAAATTAAATTAAAAAAAACTATTTTTTTTGACTGAAAGTAAGGAGCGATATTAAAAATTAAAACGAACAGAAATTAATCCGTATTTGAAATGGGTTGTCCCCTCCTCAACGCCTCGCTCTTTACGCTAAAGTTTTTAATTGTTTTAAAAAGTAGAATTGTGGGAAAGAGTCAAACTTTAGCGTAAAGAGCGAGGGATTGCGGAGGAGACAACCCATTTCATATACGGAGCAATTTCTGTTCGTTTTAAGTGTTAATATCGCTCCTTACTTTCAATTTAAAACTAGTTTTTTTTTATTAATTTTTGAACATTTTTGAATTAAGGCATTTTTGATTTTGGCTCTCCGTACATATATTATTAAAATGAAATTTGCATATTAATTCTTTTTTTGGCTAAATGGCTTTCTCTTAGTTTTAATCAGAAGATTTAGAGAAATAAGGGGTGGGGAAGGAGGCCTAGTTGCCCTCCAATTTTTCGGTTACTTAAAAAGGCAACTAGAACTTTTAATTTTTAACGGATGTTTTTATTAGTAAACAAGAGCTAAGAGCTCATATGGCACTTGTGACGAGGCATGAAGAGCTAAGAGCCAAGAGATCATATGGTATGAGCTTTAACAAAATTCTATGAATCAATAAATTGATTTAAAAGGAAAATAAGAGGCTTAATGGCGGTCAGGATTTAAAATAAGAGCTCTGAGTCACATTGTCCTTCTAAATATCAAAATTCATTAAGATCCGATCACCCACTCGTATGTTATAAATACCTATTTTGTGTTTCTAATTTATCCTCTCCCTTTAGCCCCCCAGATGGTCAAATCTGGGAAAACGACTTTATCAAGTCAATTTGTGCAGCTCCCTGAGACGCCTACCAATTTTCATCGTCCTAGCACGTCCAGAAGCACCAAACTCGCCAAATCACTGAACCCCTCCCCCCAACTCCCCCAAAGAGAGTGAATCCAGGGTTCCGTCAATCACGTATCAATGACATTTGCTTATTCTATTCACCAAGCTTCATCCCGATTCCTCCACTCAATGTGTTTTCCAAGATATCCCCCTCCAACTCCCCCCAATGTCAAAAGATGTGGTCGGGATTTGAAATAAGAGCTCTGAGACATGAATTCCTTCTAAATATCAATTTTCATTAAGATCCGATCACCTATTCGTAAGATTAAAATACCCAAATTTTCACGTTTTCCAAGAATTCCGGTTTCCCCCTCCAATCCCCCCAATGTCACAGGATCTGGTCGGAATTTAAAATTAGTGCTTTAAAGCACAAGATCCTTCTAAATATCAAATTTCATTGATCTGGTCACCCCTTCGTAAGTTACAAATACCTTAATTTTCAAAATTACCCCCCCACTCCACCAAAGAGAGCAGATCCGGTCCGGTTATGTCAGTCATGTATCTTAGACAGGTTTTTATTCTTCCCATTCAGTTTCATCCTTATCTCACCGCTTTAAGTATTTTCAAAGATTTCCGGTAACCCTCAACTGCCCCCCCCCCAATTACGCTGGGTCCGGTTGAGATTTAAAATAAGATATCTGAGTTACGAGTCCTTCTAAATATGAAATTTCATTAAGATCCGATCACTCCTTCGTAAGTTCAAAATACGTCATTTTTTCTAATTTTTAGAATTAACCCCCCCCCTCCAATTAGAGCGGATGTGTTCCAATTATGTAAATCACATATCTAAGACTTCTGCTTATTTTTCCCACCAGGTTTCATCCCGATCCCTCCAATCTAAGTGTTTCCCATCATTTTAGGTTCCCCCACCCTAAACTCCCCCCAGTGTCACCAGATCTGGTCGGATTTAAAATAAGAGCTCTGAGACACAATATCCTTCTAAATATCAAATTTCATTGAGATCCGATCACCCGTCCGTAAGTTAAAAATACCTCATTTTTTCTAATTTTTCAGAATTAGCCCCCCAACCAACTACCCCAAAGAGTGCGGATCCGTTCCGGTTATGTCAATCATGTATCTAGGACTTGTGCTTATTTTTCCCACCAAGTTTCATCCCGATCCCTCCACTCTAAGTGTTTTCCAAGTTGTAGGTTTCCCCCACCCAAAACTTCCCACAATGTCACCAGATCCGGTCGGGACTTAAAATAAGAGCTTTGAGACACGATATCCTTCTAAATATCAAATTTCATTGAGATTCGATCACCCGTTTGTAGGTTAAAAATACCTGATTTTTTTTTAGTTTTTCACAATTAACCTATCCCCTCCCAACTACCCCAAAGAATGCAGATCCGGTCCTGTTATGTCAGTCACGTATCTTGGACAGGTTTTTATTCTTCCCATCCAGTTTCATACTGATCTCACCGCTTTAAGTATTTTCTAAGATTTCCGGTTCCCCGCAACTGCCCCCCCCCCAATTACGCTGGATCCGGTTGAGATTTAAAATAAGAGATCTGAGTTACGAGGTCCTTCTAAATATGAAGTTTCAAGAAGATCCGATCACTCCTTCGTAAGTTAAAATACGTCATTTTTTCTAATTTTTCAGAATTACCCCCCCTCCCCAATAGAGCGGATCCGTTTCAATTATGTAAATCACGTATCGAAGACTTTTGCTTATTTTTCTCACCAAGTTTCATCCTTATCCCTCCAATCTAAGTGTTTTCCATCATTTTAGGCTCCTCCACCTTAAACTCCCCCCAATGTCACCAGATCCGGTCGGGACTTAAAATAAGAGCTTTGAAACACGATATCCTTCTAAATATCAAATTTCATTGAGATCCGATCACTCGTTCGTAAGTTAAAAATACCTAATTTTTCTAATTTTTCAGAATTACCCCCCCCCCCCCTTCCAACTACCCCAAAGAGAGCGGATCCGTTCCGGTTATCTCAATCATGTATCTAGGACTTGTGCTTATTTTTCCCACCAAGTTTCACCCCGATCCCTCCACTCTAAGTGTTTTCCAAGTTTTAGGTTTCCCCTCCCAACCCCCCCCCCCAATGTCACCAGATCTGGTCGGATTTAAAATAAGAGCTCTGAGACATGATATCCTTCTAAATATCAAATTTCATTGAGATACGATCACCCGTTCGTAAGTTAAAAATACCTCATTTTTTTAATTTTTCAGAATTACCCCCCCCCCCCCCAACTACCCCAAAGAGAGCGGATCCGTTCCGGCTATGTCAATCATGTATCTAGGACTTGTGCTTATTTTTCCCACCAAGTTTCATCCCGATCCCTCCACTCTAAGTGTTTTCCAAGATTTTAGGTTTCCCCCTCCCAACTCCCCCCCAGATGCGGTCGGGATTTAAAATAACAGCTCTGAGACACGATATCATTCCGAACATCAAATTTCATTAAGATCTGATCAACCGTCCGTAAGTTAAAAATACTTCAATTTTTCTATTTTTTCCGAATTAACGGGCCCCTCATTCCCCCCCCCAGATGGTCAAATCGGGAAAACGACTATTTCTAATTTAATCTGGTCCGGTCCCTGATACGCCTGCCAAATTTAATCGTCCTAGCTTACCTGGAATTGCCTAAAGTAGCAAAACCGGGACCGACAGGTTGACAGACCGACAGACCGACAGAATTTGCGATTGCTATATGTCACTTGGTTAATACCAAGTGCCATAAAAATATACGTAATTTAAGAATTAACTTACGTAACAAACTTTTATATTATTATATTTTTTATTATGTATATAAGGGGGTTTGTCCCCTCGTTAATACCTCGCTCTTTACACTAAATTTTAAGTTTTGTCCCAATTCTTTAAGAATGACCCCTGAATCAGAAAGGCCGTAAAATAAATAGTTGAAATTACTAAAAATACTTTAGCATAAAGAGCATGGTATTTATCTCCTCCTAAATACCTCGCTCTTTATGCTAAATTATTTTTAGAACCCCTCATATGCGTAATAATCTCTGTTCGTTTTAAGTTTTAATGCTACTCCTTATTTTCAGTTGAAAAAACTTGTTCATGTTTATTTTTTCGTTTTTTTTTATAGTAATGCTAGAAAATCCCGCACCCTTTTCATTGAATTTCTCTTCCCCCATGACATATTCCTCCAGGGAAAGATCTTCCCACATAGCCCCCTCCCCTCAACCCAACCCCCAAACCAAAAAAAAACCCTGAAAACGTCAGTACACTTCCCAATAACCATTACTGTATGTAAACACTGGACAAACTTTGTAACTTGCAGTCCCTCTCCCAGGGACTAAGGGGGAGTGAGTCATCCCAAAGACATAGTTATTATGGTTTTCGACGATGCGGAACAAAATGGCTATCTCAAAATTTTGATCCCTTGACTTTGTGAAAAAACGAGCTTGGGAGGGGGCCTTGGTGCCCTCCAATTTTTTCGGTCACTTAAAAAGGGCACTAGAACTTTTCATTTCCGTTAGAATGAGCCCTCTTGCGACATTCTAGGACCACTTGATCGATACGATGACCCCTGGGAAAAAAACAAACAAAAAAACAAAAAATAAAACAAATAAACATGCACCCGTGTCTTCTGGCAAAAAATACGAAATTACACATTTTTGTAGATAGGAGCTTGAAATTTTTGCTATAGGGTTCTCTGATACGCTGAATGCGATGGTTTGATTTTCGTTAAGATTCTTTGACTTTAGGGGATGTGTCCTCCTATTTTCCAAAATAAGGCAAATTTTCTCAGGCTCGTAACTTTTAATGACCAAGATTAAATTTGATGAAACTTATATATTTAAAATCAGCATAAGAATTCGATTCTTTTGATGTATCTTTTAGCATTAAAATTCCGTTTTTTAGAGTTTCGTTTACTATTGAGCCGGGTCGCTCCCTACTACAGTTCGTTACCACGAACTGTTTGAAAGGTGGATTTCTTCAACCAGCTGAACCTATACCGGAAACACAACTCCATCTCAACATGTCTCTCAAGTTGATAGTGATCCTCGAAATGCTTTATTACATAAGGTGTTTCTTGAATAAAAATTCTAAATTCTTAAAATGGTTAAACATTTTTTCTTAAGTTATATTAGCTGTTTACAGATTGTATACATAAATTTTATCATCTTTACTTCGGTTTTGGAGCAGATGGATAGGAGGAGGGATAAGGAAAAAACATATTGGTTGAACAAATCAAGCTCGTAAAGACAGGCTCACATGGACAAATGGCTTTTGTCAAGCTCACGAACTCTTGGAAATGAGCCTTTAGTAAAAGGATCGTATAGCCGCTTTGAATATGAGGTTTGTTGCAGCAGACAACCCCACATGTATCATGCAGAATCTTGCCCTGACGAAATTGTCTCGATTGACTTGATTTGCACCTCGAAGGCAACAACGGTCCAGATGTTCTGCATGGCTCTGTTGTTTTTTTTTTTGTTATCCATTATCTATTTTGTTCTTTAAAGAAAAAAATCCTTGTGTTACTTTATGCCAAATTTTTCAGAGAATACTGGTACATGTAGTTTTCAACCCTTCGGGAATGGTAAGTTGTGAGAAATGACTTCATGTCTATCCTCCAATGAATTTGTAAAGCCCTGCCACATAACAGTAACGGGTGGATTGCGAGGTGGTAGATTGTGAAAATGGCCTCACCTCTTAGTAAACGCTTTGGTTAGTCGTCGGATGTATTAGAAAAGACACAGTTAAAGTTGCGTGACTTATCGTCCCGTTTGTTGTCCTATTGGCCTTTGATATCTCAGTAGATATAGCTGCTAATACTGTCTAAAGAATTCCTGGTCACTAACCTCCCTTTGTTCTAGAGATGAATCCAAGAGCTGGGACGGCTTCTCAGCTGTCAACTTCAACTGTGATAAGACACAGTTGAAGTTACGTGACTTATCGTCCCGTTTGTTGTCCTATTGGCCTTTGATATCTCAGTAGATGTAGCTGCTAATACTGTCTAAAGAATTCCTGGTCACTAACCTCCATTTGTTCTAGAGATGAATCCAAGAGCTGGGACGGCTTCTCAGCCGTCAACTTCAACTGTGATAAGACACAGTTGAAGTTGCATGACTTATCGTCCCGTTTGTTGTCCTATTGGCCTTTGATATCTCAGTAGATGTAGCTGCTAATACTGTCTAAAGAATTCCTGGTCACTAACCTCCCTTTGTTCTAGAGATAGATCCAGGAGCTGGGACGGCTTCTCCTTTGGGCTTTGATGTAGTTTTATTCTGTGCCGTTTCAGTTACATTTATACGGATATCCTGGGTAATAAAAAATTGAGCGAATTCAGTTCTAGTTACATAAAGGTTATAAAATTTCGAGCCTACGAATTCATCAAGAAAAACAAACAACAAACATTAAACTTATAAAACAGTGGCACGGTTGAAGTCTGAATGAAAGACCGAGCAAAATAAAATACCGTATAGTGCTGTAAAGAGTTTGCTTTTATTTTCTACTATTGTTTTATCATTAATTTTTTATTTTAAGTTTATTTCATTGGTAAGTACTTAAATTTCTTGCATTTAGTAGACATGTTACCATTAGGTGCCGTTTTCTCGTCAAATAGTTTCTTCATAATTTGCTAATACTGTCTAAAGAATTCCTGGTCACTAACCTCCCTTTGTTCTAGAGATGAATCCAAGAGCTGGGACGGCTTCTCAGCTGTCAACTTCATCTGTGATAAGACACAGTTGAAGTTACGTGACTTATCGTCCCGTTTGTTGTCCTATTGGCCTTTGATATCTCAGTAGATGTAGCTGCTAATACTGTCTAAAGAATTCCTGGTCACTAACCTCCATTTGTTCTAGAGATGAATCCAAGAGCTGGGACGGCTTCTCAGCCGTCAACTTCAACTGTGATAAGACACAGTTGAAGTTGCATGACTTATCGTCCCGTTTGTTGTCCTATTGGCCTTTGATATCTCAGTAGATGTAGCTGCTAATACTGTCTAAAGAATTCCTGGTCACTAACCTCCCTTTGTTCTAGAGATGGATCCAGGAGCTGGGACGGCTTCTCCTTTGGGCTTTGATGTAGTTTTATTCTGTGCCGTTTCAGTTACATTTATACGGATATCCTGGGTAATAAAAAATTGAGCGAATTCAGTTCTAGTTACATAAAGGTTATAAAATTTCTAGCCTACGAATTCATCAAGAAAAACAAACAACAAACATTAAACTTATAAAACAATGGCACGGTTGAAGTCTGAATGAAAGACCGAGCAAAATAAAATACCGTATAGTGCTGTAAAGAGTTTGCTTTTATTTTCTACTATTGTTTTATCATTAATTTTTTATTTTAAGTTTATTTCATTGGTAAGTACTTAAATTTCTTGCATTTAGTAGACATGTTACCATTAGGTGCCGTTTTCTCGTCAAATAGTTTCTTCATAATTTGTTTGTGTAGGAAGCAAATTTTTTGCATATGTTTTGCCACGTGGTACATTACAACACAAATGTGTAGCTGTCTTCTCGTTGAATTATTTTTCTTTTTTATTTGTGTTGGAAAAGAAATATTTTCTGCATTAAAAACCCTTAAAAGGAACTTTGGGATTAATGAAATTTTTTCTCAGTTGTCTATCATTATATCCTACTATAAAAATGCTTTTACGAAATTTCAAAAGTTTGAAGGAAAAAAGAGAATTATGGATCTTCACTGTCATATATTTAGTTTTTCATATGTTTTTAGATTGTACATGCTAGTTTAAACCTTTAATAATTTTTTTTAGATCCTATATTTAAACTTAAAGATAAGTTAGGTTTCTTCAGATAGCTGGGAAAAAGCTTTTGTCAGTTACCATTCATATTCCTGCGCATTTGCCAAACAATTGTTGTCAATAATGATTGACAGCAACTGAAATGGTAGAAACATGCCTTTAAAAGCATTAATGAAAAGTTGACTTTTTATATATATATAGTTTAAGTTTGATATGAAATGAAATTTCTAGATCACAAGAGGAAAACTGCATTTTCCTCATATGAAAAAAATTGTATGCAGGAAAAATGTTGTTCGAAAAACCTCAAAGGAAATTTGGGAAGTTCCATGTTCCTTATCAAAGGAATGGATATAAGATTACTAATAATTGCAACAACAAAAAAACTTAGAAATTGTGAATGTTGGAAACTTTTTGTTTACAAATATTCAAAACCGTGTTTTGAACTGTAGAATCTAAGTTTTTATGGAAATGAAAGTCGTCCGGGTGGTAAAAATAATTTCCCGATAATTTCCTTGTGTAAGCGAAATGAATAATTTTTTTTAGGTTTTGAGACTTCACGGTGCAAGAATAGGTTTGAAATTTAATGTTAAAAAGACTAATCCGGTAAATTTATCTGATGAAATTTCTTATCCGATAAATCTTCTTGTGCCTCTCTTTTCTGGTGCCAGAGATTTTTTTTTTGATTTTTTTTTTTGCAAAGTCAACCGTGGTTGGCCGGTTATGGCTTTGACTACTATGAAAAATTTCATAATTTACTAACAACTGGGAAATAATTTAGGATTTTTATTGAATGTCATAACTTGGACTTTTCCCGAAGGAAAAGGAAAATGTTCAAAAAATATAACTTGGTGTTTTACTCTTGAACAGGTAGTTATTTTAGGGCAAAGCAAATTATAGGTTAGATTGACTTCGTACGGAAAGGTATAAAAAACGAAAATTAAAGTCTATCCAGGAGCTGAAAAAGAATATATATATATATATATATATATATATATATATATATATATATATATATATGTATATATATATATATATATATATATATATATATATATATATATATATATATATATATATATATATATATATATATATATATATATATATATATATATATACTAATATATATATATATACTAAGATCTAAAAACTTTCGGATATGTGCAAATTTTTGAGGTTCGTGACTATCTATGGATAATTTAAATTTTACAGATTTTATATATTTTGAAATATTTGTACATGCGATTCTTTTGATATATTCATTGGTATCAATATATATATATATATATATATATATATATATATATATATATATATATATATATATATATATATATATATATATATATATATATATATATATATATATATATATATATATATATGTATATATATATATATATATATATATATATATATATATATATATATATATATATATATATATATATATATATATATATATATATATATATATATCTGGATCCTCCCAAAGATCCCCAAAACTTCCCTTTCCGCAGCCAATGTTCCTTCATCTGATTGATCTTCTTTGCATGGGGCAGAAGTCTCTCTCTACCAGCCACCAACTTTAACACAAACATTTTGTAGAGCTTGACCAGTTTTGCATGCGTTCCCTGACTTTCATAGTATTTTGAACGTCTGTGACTGATGCTATTATGCGCCTTAACCAAATCTGTCATGATTAATAGATAGGATTCACGCTCTACATATCAAAAATTGCGGTCCTGCGCTTTTAGAATATCGCGCTACTACTGCACATAATTTTTAAACTAATTTAAAAATATAAATTTTAAAATAAATTAAATTTTAATTATTAAATTATAATAATTAATATTAATTAAATAATTAAATAATATTAATAATTATTATATAATAATTAATATTAATATTAATAATCAATATTAATTAAATAATATTAATTAAATAATATCAATTAAATTAATTAATTAAATAATTAATATTGTAATTAATTATTATTAATTAATAAAATAATTTAAAAATTTTTAAATAAATTTTTGTTCCGTCAACGCTCTTTGTGGGAGATCTTTCTCCTATTCCGAAAAAAATGAAGAACCTCCAATTAATGCATATCTTTCAGACCCATAACTGTATCAACCAGTTTATACAATCTTTATGAATTACTGTTCATAAAAGAGCTTGAAGAAGAATCTTACACACCTCCACATAAATCTGGCTTTCAACATGGCATTGGATGCGCAGACGCTCTTGCGATTGTCGCTTATGTTCTGCTTGATGCTTCTTGTATTAAATTTTAAAAAGAATTTTTCAACTGAAAGTAAGGAGCAACATTAAAACTGAAAACGAACAGAAATTATGCGTTTAGGCGTTGAGTCCCTTCCTCAACGCCTCGATCTTTGCGCTAAAGTTTTTTAGTACTTTTAAAAAAGATTCCCGTTGTTCTAATCAAACGACCCTTGTGTTTCAGAAGAACGATCCTTGTGTTTCAGGAGTCGTACTTAAAAGAATTGAGACAAAATTCAAACTTTATCATCAAGAGCGAGGTGTTGAGGAGGGGGCAATTCCCCCCATACACATAATAATATATGTTCGTTAGAAGTTTTGATGTTGCTCGTTACTTTCAGTTGAAAAGCTTGTTTTTTTTTAATTTATTTCTGATCGTTTTTAAGTAATGCCCAGAAATCTGGCCAACCTCCACGGAAAAATCTCCTCCCCACGGAAATAGTTTCTAGACGATTTAATCCTGGTGGGAATTTACCCCGGACAATTTTCCTTAACAGCTACACGCGTAAAATTGAGACGGAAAAGAGAAAGCATGAAATTTAAAAAGAATTCTGTATAGGAAGGGATAATTCCCCACTGTATAATCTATCCTGATCTTCCTGAGAGGGTTTCCTGATGCGCTGAATCTAATGGTATGATTTTCATTAAGATACTAATATATTTAGGGGGTTTCCCCCTTTTTTTAAAATCAAACAACATTTCTCAGGCTTGCAGCCTTTGGTTAGTATGAATAAACTTAACGGAACTTATCTATTTAAAATCAGCATAATAAGCCGGTTCTTTTGTTATATATATATATATATATATATATATATATATATATATATATATATATATATATATATATATATATATATATATATATATATATATATATAAATAAGTTGTCTGTCTGTGTGTCTGTCTGTCTGTCAGGTGACGTCATGTTTCTGTGTCGACTGACGTCATGAAGCTAGTTGTCGTCATTTTTGCTATGACGGTGACGTCATTAACGGTATTTAAGACATTTGTTCACGGAAAAATGTTTAATTGTAAAATGACTGAAGAACCTACAATGGCAACAGCCGAGGAAGCTGCTCAAAGAGTTTATGCCAAAAAACTTGCTGCTGATAGAGAAAGTAAGAAAATGATAGCGATGATGATTGGGTTTGGGATTCCAACCCAATCAATGCCTACCAGATTTAAGTTAAAAAAACAAAGGTTCGTCGATATGTACTTCATAGTGACGCGGAAAAATAAAGAAGAAAAAGAAAACTGAAAAAAGAAAAAAGGTAAAAAAACTAAAAAAAAAAACTAAAAAGAAAAAACACTCAAAGAGAAATTACAGACCGGGACACAAATGACGACCGAGACAGAGGGAATATAAGTGACGACCGGGAACCTCAAAGAGAAATTACAGACTGGGACACCCGGACATAAATCACGACCGGGACACAGGGAATATAAATGACGACCGGGACACAGGGATTGTTCGAATAGAAATTACAGACCAGGACACCGGGACACAAATGACGACCGGGACGCCGGGACACAGAGAATATAAATGACGACCGGGACACTTAAAGAGAAATTACAAACTGGGACACCGGGACACAAATGACGACCGGGACACAGGGAATATAAATGACGACCGGGACACAGGGACACATCATTAGAATAATGAGGTATAGATCTGAATACGGATTGTTCTTCCCATATACAATTATATGTTGCATGTTCAAGAGTCAGTAAACCTGACAATCTATTTATATGCACAGACAATGGGACAGCGAAGAATGTTGTATATTCGCATGTTTTACGTAGTTAAAAACATATATTTATATCTATCTCTATTCACAGGTGGGACACAGGGACACAACTACAATGGCGCGTAACTAATATGGCGCGTAACGACTTACGCGCGCGGGGGGGCTTGGGGGGCGCGAAGCGCCCCACCAACTAGGTGTTGGGGTGGCGCGAAGCGCCACCCTAACAGCTAGTATATATATATATATATATATATATATATATATATATATATATATATATATATATATATATATATATATATATATATATATATATATATATATATATATATATATATATATATATATATATATATATATACTTAAAGGGGCCCCCATAGGTAAACCATTTACTTGTTCGAAAAAACCCCCTCTGAATTGAAAAAAATAAGAGAACATATTGCACAACCTAACTAAACTCATAATGACACCGACCTCCAAAACATATGTTCCAGGTTTGAGTGAAAAACTTAAAAGAATTTTACAAAATAATGGTTTAAAGGTAGCTTTAAGAGGTAGTAATACTTTGGCAAGTATTTTCAATTCTGGAAAGGATCAGACTTCCGTAGAGCAACAAAGTGGGGTTTATAAAATTCCATGTACTTGTGGAAGCTCTTATGTGGGACGTACTAGCCAGAATTTAAGAACGAGATTGCTACAACATCATAATTCCATTTCATCGTCTTTAAAGCAAAATACCAAACCTGAAGATTTCACATCGGCCCTCGCGGAGCATATCTTTAATTTTCCAAATCATTTTATTTTGTTTGAAAATGTTTCTTTGATTTCTAGGGACCAAGGTTTAAAGCAAACTTTCAGGGAAACAATCGAAATTAAAAAAATTCTATTCAAGAATAATTCCATAAACAGAGATACAGGTGAATTTGGATTGAACTCAATTTATGATAATTTACTGAGGTCAAATAAAGTAAGTATCACTTCACCTAAGAGCTATGACCTCTGCCCACGTAATACGTCAGTTAAATCTAATGAGCCGGAACCGAAAAGGTCAAGGAGATTTGCCTCGGCTGTTGCATTGAAAAAAATAAGAGCAATAAACTATATGTAATTAGTTTATTAGGTATAAATTCTGTTTATTTTTATATATGTCTTTTAGTTTTACTGTTGATGATGAAAACTGTGTATGTGTTCGAAATATCCAGTTAAATAATTTTATATTTCACTGTCAATAAAAAGGTATCATCCCTATTTTGAACTGTTTTACTTTAATTATATTCTTGAAACTCAAGACTATTGTCAGGTGTCTTACGATCTTTCTAGCCTCAACATCTCTTTATTCACTTATGCTGATGACATTTTTATCCTCAGCCGAACTCGGGACAAAATATCTGGAACTTTCCAAAAACAGCAAACAGAATACTTAAAATCTGGTTTTGAATTTAACGTGAAAAGTCCGATGTAGTCCTTTTTAACTGGAAGACCCACTTCATGATGAAATTGTACTTAGAAATTCAAAGATCCGCCGGTCTGATCAAATCGTTTGTCACGGAATTCCCATGTGACATACAATTTCTCACTCTCATCATCTCCAAACGGGATGCATCAAGTGCCGCATATCATCTTTATGTGCTTCCATTGTCTCTGCTAAGCGTCATTTCTGTCGCTCTTATATGTCAACACTATACAGCACTGTTTTTCTTCCCCAGAGCCTATACATTGGACCCTTCTGCAGGATTCTTACAAATGCTGATAAATTAAAATTCCGCTCCATTTTTTTCCGGATTGCAAAATATCTACTAACATGTCCAATTTGGACCCACAGGTCAAAGCTCATCAATAGTCTTCATTTAGTAGGTCTTACTGTAGATTTTTCTAAAGTTATGGAAAACTACAACAACAGATTTCAAACCATGGTTGAAACCAGTAGTGATGCCATAGACTTTTAAAGAGAGCCATAGGGGCGGGGGGGTGTATAAATCGAGCTACTAGTCCTTTAAGACTAGTGCGCGCATTTGGGTCTTATGCAATACTATAGTGCACCTGTTACGGTACAGTACACCTACGTCATAAGATTTGCTTGTTACTTAATAGTATATCTGATAAAAAAGTTCGTGGTAACGAACTGTGGTAAGGAGCGACCCGGCTCTATAGTAACCAAAACTCTAAAAAACGGAATTTCGATACCAATAGTTACATCAAAAGGATTGCATTTTAATGTTGATTTTAAATATATAAGTTTTATCAAGTTTAGTCCTACCCATCAAAAGTTACGAGCCTGAGAAAATTTGTACTATTTTAGAAAATAGGGGGAACGCCCCCTAAAGGTCATAGAATCTTAACGAAAATCACACCACCAGATTCAGCGTATCAGAGAACTCTACTGTACAAGTTCCAAGCTCTTATCTACAAAAATGTGGAATTTTGTACTTTTTGCCAGAAGACAAATCACGGATGCGTGTTTTTTTTTTTTTTTTTCTTTTTCCCAGGGATGATCGTATCGACCCAGTGATCCTAGAATTTTGCGAGAGGCTCATTCGAACGGAAATGAGAAGTTCTAGTGCCCTTTTTAAGTGACCAAAAAAATTGGAGGGCACCTAGGTCCCCTCCCACGCTCATTTTTTCCCAAAGTCGTCGGATCGAAATTCTGAGATAGCCATTTTATTCAGCATAGTCGGAAAACCTTATAACTATGTCTTTGAGGACGACTTACTCCCCCACAGTCCCCGTGGGAGGGGCTGCGAGTTACAAACTTTGACCAGTGTTCGCATATAGTAATGGTTATTGGGTAGTGTACAGATGTTTTCAGGGGGATTTTTTGGTTGGGAGGAGTAGTTGGGAAGAGGGGGTTAGGTGGGGAAACTTTCCATGGAGGAATCTATCATGGGGGAAGAAGATTTCCATGAAGGGGGCGCAACATTTTCTAGCATTATTTAAAAAAACAATGAAAAAATAAATATGAAAAAGTCTTTTTCAACTGAAAGTAAGGAGTAGCATTCAAACTTAAAACGAACAGAAAATATTACGCATACAAAAGGTTCACCTCCTCCTAATACCTCCCTCTTTACGCTAATTTTAGTAATTTCAACTATCTAATCTACGGCCTTACTGTTTTAAAAAGTAGAGTTGTGAGAAAGAGTCAAACTTTAGCGTAAAAAGCGGGGCGTTGATGAGGGAACAGCCCCTTTCATATACGAGGTAATTTCTGCTCGTTTTAAGCTTTAATGTCGCTCCTTACTTTCAGTTAAAAGACTTGTTTTTTTTTAAATTGAATCCTTAAAAAAAAGCCGACGCTGGCCAGGGCTTGTTTACTTCAGGATTTCTTTGCTAGTTAAATCATAGGGTTTGCTTGTGACAAAATAGGGTTCGTTAGAGTCCGTTAGTCAAGATGCAAACGTTACCTCATAGTTTCTTTGATTGTTTAAAGACCTAGAGATTTAGGTAGGAAAACCTTCAGGGACCCACTAAATCACAAATTCTTTGGATGTTCGGATCAAAAACCTAAGGGTGTAGTCAAAAACCTTCAGGGGGCCCGCCAAATAATGACTGCCTACGAAGGGTCTAGCATCCAGTTTTACGGGAGTACCCTATCATCCCATTCCACCGGGGGGGGGGGACTTACAAACGATTCCTAGTGGGCTCTAGCATCCAATTTCGCCGGGTGATGCCTTACAACCAATTCCAACGGAGCCCTAGTATCTAATTCCAACGAGGCCTAACATCCCGTTTCACTGGGGTTCCCTAGCAACCTTTTTCACTGGATGCCCCTAACAGCCTTTTTCATTGGGGGTGGGGGTCCCCTAACGTAACCTAGCAACTTTTTCCACTGGAGACCCCTACCATTAATTTCGACGGGGTAGCCCCTAGCAAGCAATTCCAACGGGACCATAGATTCCAATTCCGTTGGGGGGGGGATTAGCAACTAATTTCACCGAAAAGACGTTTTTAAAGACTTTTTAAGATTTCTAGGCATGATATGCAATAGGGGAATGTTTACTTGTGTTACGGATGACGCAATCCCGCCTGAAATACAAGAGTTCAGTTTGCTGTGGGGGATCTTCGCTTGTAACCGAGGAAGGCGCGCACGTAGTATGTCGGAATGAGCTATGCCGATCTTCTAGGGCCAATGGTTCATAAAGGTCACTCTTGGGGCATACAAAGAAGAAAAAAGAGGAAAAACAAACAAATAAACACACATTCATGTTTTGAAAAAAAATCTAATTTCCACATTTTTGCAGGCGGGATCTTGAAACCTTTATAGTAAAGTTCTCTTATGTTATCAATCTGACGGTGCAATTGTTATTAAGATTCCTTGACACTGTGGCGGTGCTTCCACCTGCTTTGAAAAATTACGTAAAAGCCCAAAAGAGGGATTTTACAGAAGACAATAGAACTCTCTTTAAGGAAGAAAGAAATGACCGATAGACACTCTACTTCTTTTAAAGCACTCCGCAAAGATTGTCACAAATCTGCTAAGGCAGATAAGCAAGCATATTGGTCTAATGTAGCTTGTGAAATGGAAAAAGCTGCTGCACGCAATGATTCACGGAAACTCTACCAGCTCCTTGGCGAATCAACCGGGGAAAAGGAGCAAAGATCTACCCCTATGCTACTTAGTAAGGACAACAAGCTCCTCGCGAGCAAAGAAGATCGTATCGGACGATGGCGTACTCACTTCCAGTAGCTCCTTTACCCACCAAAAAAATGACCACAACCAACCCATTCCATCCCACGACAGTTCTGAGTCACCATCCGGGTATGAAGATTGCAATATCGCCCCTCCAAGCAGAGATGAAGTTATCCATGCCATAAAACTATTAAAAAATAATAAAAGTCCTGGTATTGACGAATTACCAGCCGAACTTCTCAAGGCCCTTCCAGAAGTGGCTATCGATGAGCTCTACAACTTACTCACGGATGTCTGGGTCAATGAATACATTCCTGAAGAGTGGAGGACCTCTGTAATAATTCCTGTATTTAAGAAAGGGGATCGAGCCGATTATACCAATTATAGAGGAATTTCTCTGATACTGAATTCTGCAAAAGGTTTCACAATAATAGCATTAAATAGGCTCAGAAATATTAGAAACGATTGGACGAAGCCAAATCAAGCAGGGTTCAGACCTGGTATGGGATGCTGCGGTCACATTTTTAGCCTGAGACAGATCCTGGAACACAACCTTATACACCAGCAACAAGTCCTCATTGACTTTGTAACGGCATTTGACTCGGTGGAGAGAAACGCTATCCGGAATACGATAAGGATGATGGAGTGCCAGAAAAATTGTCCATTTAATTAAGGCTTTTTACGTGGAAACAAGGGTATTTGTAAGAGCAGACAGAGAAATCTCTAAAGGACTATCAATTGACGAAGGAGTGTTACAGGGTTTTACTCTATCGCCAATTTTATTTAACTTTGTCTTCGACCAGATTATGAAGACCTTTGACAAATACAAAGGTGTGAGAATCAGTCCAACACTATCACTAACTGAACTTGATTACGCCGATGATGTAGATATCTTGGCTGAGTCTGTAACAGAAGCACAGCTCATGATAGACGACATTGCTGCTAGATCCCTTGCTACCAGACTAAAGATCAGCCAATCGAAAACAAACTCAATACGGACCTCCGGGCTAGATGAAACTCCGATTACATTAAATAGCATCCCAATCGAGAAGGTTCAAAATTTCAAATATCTAGGCTGCCTAATAAATCCGAAGGGCGAAGCTGTAAAAAAAATACAAAGCCGATCTCCGCAGCCCAGGCAGCATTCATTCGGCTTCGGAAGTGTATCTGGTTACGAAATGAAATCTCCCTTCGAACAAAGCTCCGGATATATAACGCTTTGGTCCTCTCTGTGCTTCTTTATGGTTACGAAATGTGGCCCCTCAGAGCTGGGGAAGCTAATGACCTGAACGTCTTCCACCACAAGTGTCTGCGCTGTATTCTTGCCCAGCGTCTCTCTGACCGCGTTTCTAATGATGTCATCAGAAGAAGATATGGTGATATGCCACTTGTCTCTGATGTTGTCGAAGCGAACATCAGAAGGAATAGACAATGGATTCAGTTGATCGAGCTAGTCGCACTTGAAAGAGAACGATGGAGGGACGCTTGTCGGCAAATTCTGGGTGCCATGATGGGCCCGGACAAAACTCAAACGTGACGTAAGTACAACTAAGTAAGATGGCTGACTCAATGAATTTCATATATTTGTAATAAGCATAGAACGCCAATTCGTTTGATATATCCATTGTTATGAAAATTCCGTTTTTTAGAGTTTTGGATTCTACCACGAGCTGTTTGATTCGATTTATCTCTAGTGCAACAAGTGAAAATGACGGAAAGAAAAGAAGCATATGATCTGTTATTTCCGAGTTCATCTTAAAATTACGTAGTTTTAATTTAATGCATGATTTTGAAACGTAGATATATTAGTTTTAACGCATTAACTAAAGCTTTATTACACAAGTAGTTATTCACTCATTGTTCATTTTCATGAAAAACTTGAAAAAAACAGATCTTATCCAAAGAGATATTCTGTGAAGCTATTTGGAAACGATACAATTCCCGGTTGGCATAGATACATGCTCTTTTATATTAGTCGATTATCTCTTGTGCAGCCAAGGAAAAAGAAGAAAGCAAAGACGAATCTGGCCCAGCAATTTTACGAGCTTTCCAGGGGGCGAAATTTATAGCTTTCCGGGTCCCCTTTAATGCCACAAAAAGATATTTAATTCCTCTTTCCGAATGTCACTAAATTCTGACCTTGCTCAGAGTTGCCACCCCCCTATTCATTTAAAAGGAATATTGGGAGACAATCAAGATGGATAAAGCTTTTACGATTTAGTATCCAATAAATTGTTCTCCCAGAGATTTCCAAAAATGCAGTTTCCCAGATATAAGTTACAAAAACTAGGCGCCAAGTTTCTTTGCGTTAATTAGCCTACTTGGAAACTCGATTTTATTGAAATTCCGAAAAAATTCTTAGAATATATTACCAGAAATTTTTGCTTTATACAATTTTGTAAAAATAATCTTTAAGTTCATTAGGTTCAAAATAGGAACGTATAGAGTGACATGCACCCGTCTACTTCCAAACAGTTCAGTATTTCCATTCAAAAAAATAGAGAAACCAAACAGTACGTGGTAACGATGTAAGTAAGAAGCAACTCGACCCAATAGTAACCGGAATTCTTAAAAAGGAATTTTATTCACAATTAATATATTAAAAGAATTAGCTTTTTACGCTTGTTCCAAAAATATAAAGTTTGCGAAGTTCAATGTTAGTCGTCAAAAGCTACGAGCCGGAGAAAATGTGTCTGGTTTTGGAAAAAAGGGGGAAATAAACCCCCAAATAGTCAATGAATCTCGACAAAAATCTCACCTTCAGATTCTGTGTTTCCGAGAACCCTACTCTGGAGGTTTCAAGCTCCTATCTACAAAAATGGGGAATGTTGTGTTTTGTGCCAGAAGAAACATCAAGGATGCGAGTTTATTTGTTTTTTTTTCTCAGGGTGATCGTATCGACCCAGTTGTCCTAGAATGTTGCGAGAGGGATCATTCTAACGGAAATGAAAAGTTCTAGTGCCCTTTTTAAGTGACCAAAAAATTGGAGGGCACCTAGTCCCCCTCCCACGCTCATTTCTTCCCAAAAGTTTATTTGTATTCTTTTGTGAGTGTTTTTTTCTCAGGGGTAATCGTGTCGAACCATGGTCCTAGGAGTTTGGGAGAAGCTCATTCAAATGGGAATTACAGGTTCCAGTGCATTTTGGATTGACCGGGTATATTGGAGGTTCAGAGGCCCCCCTCCCGGGCCCCGTTTAACCCCAAAGAATCCGATTGAGATTTTATAGCCATTTGGTTTATTATAGTAGAAAAGTTCAGTGACTTTCCCTCTGGGGATAACACGACCCCCTAGAGCCCCCAGGGAAAGGGCTAAAAGTTATGTAATTTGCCTATTCTTTACATATAGTATTTGTCATTGAAAAATATACGGAGAACTTTCTGAATGGGAATTTCCTGCGAGTGTGGGGGGGGGTATTTTTCTCGGGGGAATTCCCGCGTAAAAAAATATTCCAGGGGAAATTTTACACGAGGAGATTTCCCGCTATGATTAAAAAACACTCCGAAATTAAATAAAAAACAAGTGTTTTCCGACTGACGGAAAGAAGCAACATTAAAACTTCAAACGAACAGAAATTATTCTATATATGCGGGGGGTCGCCCGCTCCTCAATACCCTCTTTGTGCTAAAGTTTGACTTTTCGTCACAAAAGAACGACCGCTGGAACCCACTGGTGGATCCAGGGGACCGAGGGACCCCCTTCCAAGATTTTCTGGCTCTCTCTTTCCCTGTTTTTTCCTTTTTTACTCTTTTTATAGAATAAATTTGTCAGTTTGGTCAATTATTGGCACCTTTGTCACATTGGGCCCCCCAAGATTTTACTCATTGACTGTGACGAAGGATTGTCACAAACGCATGCCAACCGATTTAGAATTTTCGAAAACTATATTCAGTTTCCATTTTCAGAGACTTTAATGCTGCTCTGCGGCATATTTGTTGCTAAAGACACCCACATCCCCCTCAAAATCAACGGTTAGTGTAGACACAATTTTGAAGCTTCATTTAATTGAATTTATTTCATCGATGCTTCATAGAAATATGTACAGTGGCGTCTTCATTTTTATTGTTGCTAAAGACACCCACATCCCCCTCAAAATTAACGGTTAGTGTAGACACAATTTTGAAGCTTCATTTAATTTAATTTATTTCATCGATGCTTCATAGAAATATGTACAGTGGCGTCTTCATTTTTATTGTTGCTAAAGACACCCACATCCCCCTCAAAATCAACGGTTAGTGTAGACACAATTTTGAAGCTTCATTTAATTTAATTTATTTCATCGATGCTTCATAGAAATATGTACAGTGGCGTCTTCATTTTTATTAACGAATTTTTTAACTTTCATTCACCTTTCAGATAAATATAGAAGAGAAGATTTTTTGTTCACTCCTCTGAGGGATAAAGTTTGGATCAAGCCTCTAATACAGGCGACCATTGGGGAAGCCCTCCCCCCGTTTAACCTACAGAGAAGTGGGAGGTGTGGGGGTCCTCTCCTATGAAAATGACAAAAGCTGTTGATTCATATGCTGAATTTTGAGTTGCGTCGCTTATGCATAGTTCTTCTCGGACAGATTGTATGTGCTGATGATGTCAACCATCTCCTCGCCGTGGGGTTCGAAAACGGAGACGGTGCTTCAGAAGTATCTAGAGCAACCTTTGTGTAATGAGCGGATTCTGGCAGCTCTTGTTTCGTCGAAAGTGACTCAGAAAAATAGGAGACATTTTTCCCTAGGAGTTAGGAAGCACGTCAAAGCTGCTCTGCAGTAATTGTTGGCAAAATGCCCTCTGAGCAACTAGTTTTTACGAAGCCTTAGCTGTTTCAGCCTTCCGAAGCCAGATTCCCAGCCGATGGGTTGCAGTGATGTTCTCTACGTTGCAAGAGAACTCCCGTTTGAAACGAACATAGAGAAAGTCCAGCGAAAATTGTTATTATTACAGTTAACCCTGTGTCACCACCAACGAACAATACACGGATTGATAGCTATTGGCAAAAGGGTCGAGTAGTTAGAGCAGCTGTTTTGCTCTGCCATGGAAGCGCAGATGTTGAGCAAGGATTTTCTCGTTCAGCTCAGTTGGTGACTAGCATGCAAGCTTGTACAGACGAGCGGACCATAAATGCTAAAGCTTTTGTTGCTGATGCTATGTGAAACTATGAGAACAAACCCAAGCTTGTGCTGATCACAAAGAAACTGAGCTAGCCACATCAGCTAGATCTAGCTATGAACTTTACCTTATTGGACGAAAACATGATGAGTTGGAAAAAGAAAAGCTTGAAGCTTAAAAGAAAGACAATGAATTGGCAGTCCAGGACCTGGTCCAGAGGAAGCAGAAAATTGCGGAGCTAGAGTCGGACATTTTACAAAAAAAGAGATGGCTAAACAGAAGAAAGAAATCGATGATACTCCTCTGAAAGAAGCAGGAGAACGTATGATGGAAGCAGTAGAAGAGAAGGACTTTTTGAACATTGGTCTGGCTCAAAGCATGCTGGAAGCAGCACTAAAAGCTCGTTCCGAAGAAAGGGAAAGGGCAAATGATGCTTAATTTGTGGAAGTACTTGTTTTGAAGAGAAAAACAGAACTGATTGACTGCCTTTCAAAAAAAGTATAAGAAATGATGAGGCTAATAATGTTAGGTGTAGTTCTACCAGTAATTGTTACACATACTCATGGACAGTAATCGTACGGTTTGTTCTGTTCGTAAACATTCAACAGTTCTACTTTACTAAGGTTGTTTGTTCCTTGTACCTTAATCAAAGTTGTGCTTTGATTAAAGTTCTTTTTTTGTATGAGCAAATAAATTACTCGAAGATAAAGTAAGACTTCCTGCCTTCTTTTCTGTAACCTCACGGGCTTTCGGAGGGGATGATGATCATAAGGCAGTAACTGGTACTTGTTTAGTTTATCTGCCTGTGCTTTGAGCGCCTCTTGGTAGTCGATTTTTGTCGCTTTTTTTTAATTGTGAAAAAACTAGTCACTTTTTTGGGAGCATCGTTGCTGACGCCTGACGCTGGTGCTATTCATGTAAAAATATGACTTAACTTGTCTTAACTTCGCTTGAGATGGGACACCTTAAATTGAGGGTTTTTGAAAATGATGATTTGAATGATTGTAGTTTTGATGGATTTTAGGGTCTTTTTTTCATGTTCTCAAATATTTTCGCTCGCAACTATGAAAAAGTTTTCGGTTAAGTCTGAGTAAAAATTGCTAATTCCCAAATAGTATTATATAGGAAACACTTGTCACTAAACGGTATCTTAGAGCACCCGTTTTTTTTTAATTTCGGCTACTATGAGACTTGGCTCACTCTTAACCAGGCTGCAGCTTCTCCTGCATTCATGATATGTTCCCCGAAAGACTTCTGATTTTGTTTTTTTCGTCTACTTTATTTATCGTGACCTATTACTTTGTTTCTCCTTTAGACTAGGAATAATTTTTTTTTCTCTCTTTTTTTTATAGTATCTATTTCCTTGACGTAAACTCATTACTTTGTTTCTCCTTTAGACTAGGGCTGAACAAAGAGAAAAGAGTAAATAGAAATAGTCTCCTTGGGAACTTGGAAATAATGAATATAATTTTGTCTGTTGGTAACAATCAGAAATCATGTGGCTCTTTTCATAGAAAGTTTCAGAACATCCTGAATATGATTCCGATGAATAAGAGATTTACTGTTTCTGCTATGATTAATATCAAATAAGTTGTCTCTTCTTTGTTTTTGTAATATCTCACAAATGCCTCTCAGTCAACCAAAACTGTCTTCAGGAACATATTAGGCCAAGTAGCGTAAGTTCTTTGTCCCACCACCCCCTATCTACTCTAGTCAGTACCATGTCTCCTCGATTTTATTTCAGCTATCATCCTTATGATTGCCAACGTCTCTAGCTACTAACCAATCACTAATCTTAAATTATCTAATTCTCTAATTTTCCAATTTAATCTTCACTAATCTACTCTGCAATCACTAATCTTCAGCGCTGAAGGAAATGGCACGACGATACACAACGGGTACCTACAGCGCGTATTTGTCGTTGTTATGGTTTTAGCTGTAACTGCCTGTATAACGGCCTGTGTGCTTAACTTCAAGTCTTTCATCAACCTTCAGATCAGAAACAGTGGCGTAATTTATCAAAATACTTTGAAGGGGGGGGGGGGGGGGCGTAAAGTTAGAGCCAATTTTCCCAAATTAAGTGAAAATGACAATAAAAGCAAGAAATTAAGCTATTTGGTACCATTAAGTACTATAAAAGTAATATAGAGCTACTTTATAGTACTATAAAGATAAATATAAACTAAAAAAAAAGATCTGTTTCTGTTGATGCTTGAATTATGCAGATTTATCGTAGTTTTGGCAATACTTTGGAATAAACAAAATTTCAACTGGGGGGAACTGGGGTCTGGGGGGCAAACCGAGGTGTGGGAGGAGCAGTTCCCCCCTGCCCCATATCAAATTACGCCCCTGTTCAGAAAAACGACTACCTGCTGCGAGTTTATCACTACTATGGCTTTAGCTGTAACTACCTGAACAACGGCTTGTGTGTTTATATTAAAGCCGATCACTAATGTTCAGGTTGGGAAAAATAGTGCAATGATAGACAACGGGTACCTACTGTGGATATTTTTCATTTCATGGTTGCACCCGTTCCTGCCTAGATAGTTGGCCTATGTCAGTTTGGCCTACTCCCAGTCAAGCACAAGTCTTCAGCTCTGAAAGTAATTATTTGACGCTACAAACCGAATTCCTAGAGCTAAGCGGGTATTATGCGCTACGGTTTTTTATGGCACTTGGTATTAACCAAGTGACATATAGCAATCGCAAATTCTGTCGGTCTGTCGGTCTGTCTGTCGGTCCCGGTTTTGCTACTTTAGGCACTTCCAGGTAAGCTAGGACGATGAAATTTGGCAAGCATATCAGGGACCGGACCAGATTAAATTAGAAAAAGTCGTTTCCCCGATTTTACCATTTGGTGGGGAGTGGGGGGCCGGTTAATTCGGAAAAAATGAAGTATTTTTAACTTATGAGCGGGTGATGGGATCTTAATGAAATTTGATGTTTGGAATGATATTGTTTCTCAGAGCTCTTATTTTAAATCCCGACCGGATCTGAAGACATTGGGGGGAGTTGGGGGGGACCTAAAATCTTGGAAAACACTTAGAGTGGAGGGATCGGGATGAAACTTGATGGGAAAAATAAGCACAAGTCCCAGATACATGATTGACATAATCGGAACGGATCCGCTCCCTTTGGGGTAGTTGGGGGGGGGGGGCGGGGTAATTCTGAAAAATTAGAAAAAATGAGGATTTTTAACTTACGAACGGGTGCTCGGATCTCAATGAAATTTGATGTTTAGAAGGATATCGTGTTTCAAAGCTCTTATTTTAAATCCTGACCGGATCTGGTGACATTGGGGGAAGTTTGGGGCGGGAGAACCTAAAATCATGGAAAATGCTTAGATTGGAGGGATCTGGATGAAACCTGGTGGGAAAAATAAGCAGAAGTCTTACATACGTGATTTACATGAACGGATCCGCTCTAATGGGGGGGGGGGGTTAATTTTGAAAAATTAGAAAAAATGAGGTATTTTTAACTTACGAACGGGTGATCGGATCTCAATGAAATTTGATATTTAGAAGGATATCGTGTCTCAGAGCTCTTATTTTAAATCCCGACCGGATCTGGTGACATTGGGGGAAGAGTTGGGAGAGGGAAACCTAAAACTTGGAAAACACTTGAGTGAAGAAATCGGGATGAAACTTGGTGGGAAAAATAAGCACAAGTCCTAGATACATGATTGACATAACCGGAACGGATCCGCTCTCTTTGGGGTAGTTGGGGGAAGGGTTAATTCTGAAAAATTAGAAACAATGAGGTATTTTTAACTTACGAACAGGTGATCAGATCTCAATGAAATTTGATAATTAGAAGGATATCGTGTCTCAAAGCTCTTATTTTAAATCCTGACCGGATCTGATGACATTGGGGGAAGTTTGGGGCGGGGGAACCTAAAATCATGGAAAATGCTTAGATTGGAGGGATCGGGATGAAACTTGGTGGGAAAAATAAGCAGAAGTCTTACATACGTGATTTACATGAACGGATCCACTCTATTGGGGGGGGCGGGTTAATTCTGAAAAATAAGAAAAAATTACGTATTTTTAACTTACGAAGGAGTGATCGGATCTTCATGAAACTTCATATTTAGAAGGACCTCGTAACTCAGATCTCTTATTTTAAATCTCAACCGGATCAAGCGTAATGGGGGGCAGTTGGGGGGGACCGGAAATCTTAGAAAATACTTAAAGCGGTGAGATCAGGATGAAACTGGATGGGAAGAATAGAAACCTGTCTAAGATACGTGACTGACATAACCGGACCGGACCGGCTCTCTTTGGTGGAATTGGGGGGGGGTAATTTTGAAAATTGAGGTATTTGTAACTTACGAAAGGGTGACCAGATCTTAATGAAATTTGATATTTAGAAGGATCTTGTGCTTTAAAGTTCTAATTTTAAATTCCGACCAGATCCTGTGGCATTGGGGGGAGTTGGAGGGGGAAACCGGAATTCTTGGAAGACGTGAAAATTGGGGCATTTTTATCTTACGAATAGATGATCGGATCTTAATGAAATTTGATTTTTAGAAGGAATTCATGTCTCAGAGCTCTTATTTCAAATCCCGACCAGATCTTTTGACATTGTGGGGAGTTGGAGGGGAAATCTTGGAAAAACACTTGGAGTGGAGGAATCGGGATGAAGCTTGGTGGATAGAATAAACAAATGTCCTTGATACGTGATTGACAGAATCGTACTGGATTCGCTGTCTTTGGAGGAGTTGGGGGGAGGGGTTCAGTGATTTGGCGAGTTTGGTGCTTCTGGACGTGCTAGGACGATGGAAATTGGTAGGCGTGTCAGGGAGCTGCACAATTTGACTTGATAAAGTCGTTTTCCCAGATTCGACCATCTGGGGGGCTAAAGGGAGAGGAAAAATTAGAAAAAATTAGGTATTTATAACTTACGAGTGGGTGATCGGATCTTAATGAATTTTGATATTTAGAAGGACATCGTGACTCAGAGCTCTTATTTTAAATCCTGACCGGCATTAAGCCTCTTATTTTTTTTTTAAATCAATCTATTGATACATAGAATTTTGTTAGAGCTCATACCATATGAGCTCTTGGCTCTTAGCTCTTCTCGCCTCGTCACAAGTGCCATATGAGCTCTTAGCTCTTGTTGAACATGTCATGAGAAAGGCTTTGCCTCCACTAGTGAAACTCTAATTAATTCTATAGTCTCCCATAGTCGTATATGCTATAGTTCTCCATGGTTAATATGTTTCTTAAATGACTCTGGGTTTTATGTGTTTTGTTTTTCGTCCATTTCCTTGACATTGGCTCATTACTTTGTGTCTCCTTTATACTGGGACTAACCAGGAGAAAAGCGTAAATAGAAGTAGTCTCCTTGGGAACTAGCGATTAATGAATATAATTTCGTTGGTATTATAGTTGACAGCAATCAGAAACCATGGGGTTCTTCTCATAGAAAGTTTCATAGGTTGCTTAGTGTGATTCTGATGAATATAATATTTATTGGCCTCGGTGTAGTTTGTATTGTAGTCTCGATCGAAAAAAAAGCGAATAAACGCAACTCCGAATGACGTTGCTATTTTTATTAATCTTGGGTGAAGTTCCAAGCCCAGCCAGAGTGATGCGAGATCAAATCTGCGAAAATAAAGTTTCGAGCACTGTCCTAGTGAAAAAAAAGTACATTCCCTAGAACTGAAGCTCAAAGTTGCCAGCCGTTCCCCTCAAAATGTGTCAAGAAAGGCGATGACAACCAGTTCGCTAATAATGCTTTTCGATAGCCAAAGAGCTACCTATAGCCTTTTGGGCTAGTAAATATTGAAACTGTATATATATATATATATATATATATATATATATATATATATATATATATATATATATATATATATATATATATATATATATATATACATGCACATATAACATCCGTGTATATTACAAGTTACTATGCATATTGCATTGTCACTATATATATATATATATATAGTTATCACATTAGTTATATTGTTAAATAGAAAGCTAGAAATTTAAAGAAAGGTCAATATAGTGAATAAATATTTATATGTAACTATAAATTCTTGGATAGATTAAGTTTAAAAAAAGTTTTATTTTTCAAATGAAAGTAAATAGTAACATTAAATGGAAATGAACTATTGAGGGGGTTTCCTTTCCCCTTTGTGATAAAGTTTGACTAGTGTCTAAGTGAAAACATTTATAATTCAAAGCATACACCCTGTTCGTGCGTGCAAATTTTTTATTTTCTATGTAAATTGACCCATCTTCCACGAACCATATATTAACTTATACAAAAACATTACCTTATACCCTTATACCATATATTACCTTATACCAAAACATTTGTTTTTGAAGTATTGATGCAAAGGAGTCCAACTTCAGCGTAAGCTGTGGGGCACGAAGTGATATTTATACCCCTCATATACAGGATTCTTTTTATCTGTTTTGATTTTTAATGTCACTTTTTTAAACCGCTGTTGAATCATTAGATCACTGTTCAGGTTTGCAACTGAGTTGGCGTAAAATACCAATGATTTGAAAAAAAAAATCTCTAAAGAGTAGTTACTTAGCCCCAAGTATCTAAAGCTTGGCAAAGGTATTTACAATCAAAGTTTTAGAAAATTGAGGAGGAGTTTATCAGATAATTTATTACGGGAACAGTCTGGGGTACAAACATCATATTTCATTTTAGGATATTGTTTGGAATGAATGCCAGAGAGGGGCTGCATCCTGCTATGTGCAGCTGCTGCATATCCCTACTGCAAATAACTCTAGTAGGGTGTTTGGATCCCAAGGGATCCCTTTATTCCCCTCCTTTGGTACGGAATGATAAAAAGTTATTGCTTGCATTGAATCTTGCTTTTCTTTCAAAGAGCAATATTTAATTCCTTCAGTTAGCAGCAGTTTCCTGAATCCTTTTCTTCCCCTTGATATCCAAAGGGTGCTTACAATTTCCCGAATTCTCAGAAGTCCTTTTTCAATAAATTCTAGTAGTTAACAGAAATTTTAATAAAATATGTCAATTTACTCCTATTTTAAGGAATAATATAATCTTAGCTCATCAGCTACACTTAGATATAAAAGATAAGTGTAGATAGACTTAGATAAGAATTATTTTGTCCTTAATAAGTTGTAGCATGTTTTCTAGGTATTTTTCGGTGGGGCACAATAGATATGTAGAAAATATCAGAAACAAACAGCGGTTATGCATTCATTGAAAGAAATACTAGACAAAGTGGCAAACATAATGGGAATATATCCTTGCAAAACTAGGTTATTGACATAAGCAGTTAAAGCCGGTTGATCCAAGGTCAATATTACTGGGCAACATTTAAAAATAAAATCTAATTCTTTGCTTTGGGGATTATTTTTTTTCTTGGTCCACTTCACAGTCTGCGATGAATTTTTTGGCCCCGATAATTCGGGTATTCTGCCCTTGCAAATACTACTAGCATTGGTCTTGTGGGACTGGGGTGTTATGCACTTATAAATGGATCATTCTTTATCTAGAGCAGGGACCGGGTATTCAGCTTTCCTAAATGACATCTCACATCCTCACAGTTAAATCTCTTGTTTTGCCCTTGAAACTATTATAGTCGATTGTTTTCAACTCAAGCACTCAAAAATGACCCATAGAACAGAAGCAGCGAAAAGATTAATGTTAAGGGGCTCTTTCAGGGCCTCGGTACCTTTGGATATTAATTTTTTTTTGTTGAAACTTTTTTGTTTAAAATGGATATTTAAATTTTGGCGACAAGCCGTTTTTGGTCGAGAAGAGCCCCTTGGGGGCCGGACGGGGCCTAGTGGCCATCCAACTGTTTTTAGCTCTTAAAAGGGCACTAGAACCTGCAGTTTCCGTTCAAGAGAAACCATTTCCAAAATTGTAAGGCCACTGCTTCGATACGATAATCCCTGGTGAAGCGAAAAAAATGTGCATTCTTGTTACACAAAATGTTAATTTTGTAGTTTTGTAGTAGTTAGAAGTTGCTTGGTTACAATTTCTTAGGAGCTTTGTAGTTCTGGTCTAATTCTCATCAAGATCGAATCACTTTTGAAAGATATTTATCCCTTGGTCTAAATAAATGTAAATTTATATAGCTAACAATTTTCGATAGGTAACTTTAAACTTAATAAATTTATTCTAAGCATAAAATGTTGATTTTTGTATGTATTATTGTTTCAAAACTTTCATGTCTTAGTATTTCGTTTACTATTGGTACATATTGCTCTTTATTTACAGTTCTATTACTCCGGCCTATATGTAAAGAATATCGAAGACCATTACTAACCATCGAACTAGGCAAAGATATGATTGGTCATGGTTTTTGCTCTGAATGAAAATTAATCTCTCATTGAGAAACTTTTGGTGTTGTAAGTTACGAGGAATATTACAAAGTATACACAAAAATAAGGATATTTTAAATTAGCCTTAATGTCTAGTATACGGTGCAATGCATATTCTGGCGGAATCCGGTTCAATGCGTATGGCTACCAAGCTTTTCCGGTGTCCTTTGGAGTATGCATACCTCACTGTGGAAAACACGGAACTAGCTGTATATATGGTATTTTTGAAGTTTGTAGTACAAAGTTGGTTTGTTTACGTGTAAAATAGGGACAAATTTACTCACAACGACAATAAAAAGCATAAAATAATAAGTTAAAAGACATCCCATGAAAGTTTTTTAACATTTAATATTTGTTGTTTTGTTTTTACTTCAGGATCAACAGCATAAAGTCAATGAACTTTCTGTTCGACTCTCAGAAACCTTGAAGCTGAAATCAAAATCTTCATGCACGAAGTTAGTTTGGGAGCCTGCCCTTTCCACGATCAAGGCATTGCTTCCTCCAGAAACTACACAACAAGTTTGTGAAATTGTCGCCACGATGGTACAGCGTGCTGCTCAAGAAAAAGTCACTACCTGGATGGAACTTCACACCTCGAATAGTGAGTCATTTTTGTATCTTTAGTATGTGCGTTTTATATAGTACATTCACGTTCCTCTTGGAAATGGTACATTTTGACCTTAGAAGCCAATGGGTAATACCTCATCTATAGAACCTCAATGGAAACTAGAGACAACTTCAAAAGACAAGATAGAAGCCAAATGCAGAAGTTTTGCAAAAAAAAGGTTCGCAACTTCAGATTTTCTGGAATAATCTGAATATAATAGCCCAAGAATGGAGATGGGCTGTTCAAACTTTAACCTAAAAATAGAAAATCTAAAAAACTCGACTTAAAAGAACAACATACCTCCAACTTGTTTATTGTTCTAGTGGAAAGGAGCGCTCATGTATACTTCATGAATTCTTCAGCTCCATGCGGCCTAAGCAAGTGGTATTTGCAAAGACAGATGGCTTGAACTACCGAAGCAAAGAAATCCACCGCGGCTTGCGAAGGGGGCCAGGATAAAAAAAAATAATAGCCAAGTCGTGGATTTTACTTCTTATTGAGGCCTAATAATGTTAATCTTACACCGGCCCGCCTTCAATATTTAGCTTTGTCAATAATTTAGTTCTGCCAAAGTGTACTTCCATTAAGTTTACCACTTTATCTAATATTAAGACATCTCTCGATGAGAGATTCGCTTCTCTTTTTTCGACAGGCATATTGGTTCTTATCCGACAATTCCCAAAAAATACAGCCTATTATAATTTATTAGAGAGAAATAAAGCTTTGTCTGCGTCCCTTTTTTTATACCTTATTACAACTGATAAGCTTAGATTACAGTATTCCTTAATATTGGAATAACTTGTCATATTTTCTTAGAAACTCTGGTAACTACTACAATTTCTAAGATTGAACTTAAGATTGAAGACAATTAATGAAACTGCTTCTAATTGTCTGAATTCCTTGCAGCTCTTTAAAGGAAAAGCAAGATCCGATGTATGTAATGACTTTTTGTCATTACAGAAGATGACCCCTTGAAATTCTGAAACCCCTATCCGACTTTTTGGGGAAGGTATATACCGCACCTGCATATAGTTGGATGCAACCCCCTCCCAATTTTGGTTCCAAAGACCGCTCTGGAAAAAAACGTGATCTACCTCTTCGAATGGACTGTTCCCTTTGATAAATCATCTGATGACCCCCCACCCCTCCCTATCGAATCACCTCCCTAGAATTTTAGCCATGTATAACTTTGACAAACATCAAATATTTCATTTTCGAATATATTCTCGTATATTTCGAAAATATTTTCCGAACTCCTACCAACCGAAACGTCCTTGATAAAAAAAAATCATGTTTTGTAGGGAAGGGGTTGGCCTTTCCGCCTCCCCCCACGAAAAAAAAAATAGGAAATCATGTCCTATTGCTAAAAATCGGACAAGTATGCGGAAAATATTAGAAATTATAGAAGACAACACAAAAAACTTGATATATTGACGGTAGGCGTACGGCCCAACATCCCTAATCCCCCTTTATACGTGTTTAATCTTTTCCTTTAGCTTTCAGGTCATTGTCTGACGGAATTAAACAAATCTTGTGAGATCTGTAAACATCAGCTATTCTTCTTCTTCTTCTGTAAAGCTTTTGAGGTTCATACTGTGTTCACTTCAGCTTAAATGTGTAGTATAACTTCCTGATCCATCCTTCTTCAGGATGTTAATTAAATAAAAAAAAACAAGTTTTCTGAAAGTAAGGAGCGACATTAACACTTAAAACGAACAGAAATTACTCCGTGTATGAAAGGGGCTGTTCCCTCCTCAACGCACCGCTCTTTACGCTAAAGTTTGGCTCTTTCTCTCTATTCTACTTTATAAAACAGTAAATAACTTTAGCGTAAAGAGCGGGGCATTGAGGAGGGAACAGCCCTTTTCATACACGGAATAATTTCTGTTCGTTTTAAGTTTTAATGTCGCTCCTTACTTTCAGTTAAAAAAAAGTTGTGTTTTTTATTTGATTTCTGGACGTTTTTGAATTAATGCATGTTCGATCTTGGGTCTCTGCAAATGAATAATTAAAACGAAATTAGCGTATTAATTTTTTTGGCTAAATGGCTTTCTCTTAGTTTTGATCAGAGGACTTTGGGAAAAAGGGTGGGGGGCCTAGTTGCCCTCCAATTTTTCGGTTACTTAAAAAGGCAACTAGAATTTTTAATTTTTAACGAACGTCTTTATTAGTAAAAAAAATATACGTAACTTACGAATTATCTTACGTAACGAACTTCTATATTCGTATATTTGTATTATGTATATGAGGGGGTTCGTCCCCTCTTTAATACCTCGCTCTTTACATTAAAGCTTTAAGTTTGTCCCAATTCTTTAAGAAATACCCTGAATCACAAAGGCTGTAGAATAAATAGTTGAAATTACTAAAAATACTTTAGCGGAAAGACCGAGGTACTTAGGAGGAGATGAACCCTCCCCATATGCACAATAATCTCTGTTCGCTTTAAGTTTTAGCACTGGTTCTTACTTTCAGTTGAAAAAACTTTTTCATATTTTTTTACAAAATAAATGCTAGAAAATCCTGCACCTCCTTCAAGGAATTTCTCTTTTACCATGATAAATTCCTCCAAGGGAAGATCCTCCCACTTTGCCCCCTCCCCTCAACCTCCCCTCCTCAAACCAAAAATCTCCCTGAAAGGTCTATAAACTTCCCAATAACCATTACTGTGTGTAAACACTGGTCAAAGCTTGTAACTTGCAGCCCCTCCCCCGGGGACTGTGGGGGAGTGCGTCAACCCCAAAGACATAGTTATTATGTTTTTCGACTAGGCTGAACAAAATGGCTATCTCAAAATTTTGATTCGTTGACTTTGGGGAAAAAATGAGTGGGAGGGGGCCAAGGTGCCCTCCAATTTTTTTTGTCACTTAAAAAGGACAGTGGAACTTTTAATTTTCGTTAGAATGAGCCCTATTGCAACATTCTAGGACCGCTTGGTCGATACGATCACCCCTGGGAAAAAACACACACAAAAAAAAAAAAAAAGAAAAAAGAAAAAAAAAAACACGCATCCGTGATCGGTCTTCAGGCAAAAAATGCTAAGTTCCACATTTTTGTTGATAGGAGCTTGAAACTTCTGCAACAGAGTTCTCTAATACGCTGAACTCGATGTTGTGATTTTCATTAAGATCCTATTACTTTTAGTGGGTGTTTCTCCCTATTTTCCAAAATAAGGCAAATTTTCTCAGGCTCGTAACTTTTGATGAGTAAGACTAAATTTGATGAAATTTATATATTTAAAATCAGCATAAAAATCCGATTCTTTTGATGTATCTATTAGTATCAAAACTTACGTTTTTTAGAGTTTCGTTTACTATTGATCTGGGTCGCTCCTTACTACTGTTCGTTACCACGAACTGTTTGATAATTATTTTATATTGCTTAAGTTGCCGTCGGGCCTAAACGTATAAATTCAAGATTAATGGATACTTTCAGGTCACTCAAAGTTCATTGAGCAAAATTAACTGCTAATTTATATGCTTTTGATTTAAACCTATACTATACATACGACTTGTCAAATAATTTAAATTAACAGCTTAACAGAAATGCGAAAAAAGCACCATTAAACTAATACCATAGTTTGCTGGCATACCAGCTGCAATTTGTAACTCCTGCTTTTTGACTCCTAGCATTGTCTGACAATACTGTCGACAAGGCTTTTCTATTCCATTCAACATTTGTCAAAGGATAAACATTGTTTTAAAGAAAGCAGGGAAGAAATCTATTTACGCCCCATTGCCTAATTACAACTTATAAGGTAAGATTACAGTATTTCTTAATATCGGAAGAAATTGACATATTTCCTTGGAATTTCCCCTGACTGCTAGAATTCCTTGAGAATGAACTTCTAAGGATTTGATAAAGAGAGAGTAGGATTTGGATATTAGGAGGGGAAAGCCGTTCTCAAAATTGCTTCTAATTGAGTGATTTTAATTCAGCTCTTTAGAGAAACCAAAGGATTTAGAGTTAATTGCTTATTTTGCGAAGAACCCTTCGCCTTCCGTCTTTTGGGTATAATAAAAATTTGTCTGCAGGTGCACAAAGCTTAGATAGATAATGTTTCAAAAAAAAAAAAAAAAAAAAAAAAAAAAAAAAAAAAAAAAAAAAAAAAAAAAAAAAAAAAAAAAAAAAAAAAAAAAAACAGATAGCATTCACTAATACAATCATAAATCCCCACAATGGCTCTTCGGCCTTTAAAGGAAAATTGTGGATGTCTTAAGATATACAGGTTGTCTACACTAAAGTGTCCAAATTCGAATGAGAGAACTCTTATTATAAACGGTTTCGTAAAGAATCAGTTTTGGGCTAAGAAAAAAAATCCACATATTTCCTCATTCAACTTAACTGGTCTATGAAATGGCCGGCAACACGGCACCTCTTGTTTTAAGACACTTGAGACATGTTGATTAAAAATATATACCAATTGTTCATCTCTATCGCCCACCGTTTTTGATATATTTGATATTAACATTTATATAAATATTTAACATTGCTACAGCTCTTGATGGACCATTTTAGGACAATTTAAAACGCATGAATTGGAATTGAGGCTCTCCTGTCAATGCAACAGTTTTTTTCCTGATGCTGTCTGGGGATACTCGAAGAACGGGGTCTACGTCACTTAGTGTTTCCATTTTTGAGGTCTAGCTTGTTCCGAGTTAATTTGGTTATTAATTTATGATCTGTCATATAGACAGTAACAACGGGTTAAAAAGGTTGGATGTTCAATTTCTCTATTTGACATCCACATAACTTCTTCGCATGCAGGCCTATGGTCTGCGTAGCGCAGGTACCAACCTCTGGATTTTCCGACTTCGGCCGAGAATAGAATGTGTATTTAGGAGCAAATCATTCCACACGTCCTTTCATTTTCCCATGGATTTCTCCAGGCACCCATTTTAGAGCTGGATTGACTCCGGCTGAGCTTATAGAGTTACACCATGGACCCGGTTCCAAACCAAATAACCAGTGACACAAGGACTCGAATCTCTGTCTTCAGGATTTTAATTCTAGCGCAATAACCTCTCGACTAGGACGGCATATCTGCAGAAGGAAGAATTTACTTAGCCAAAATAAACTTGATGATTGACGTCAGAAAAATAAACCATTGGAATAAATGCAGAATTCTCTGTTCATCTTTCCTTCCATGCTCTGTATAGGAAGTAAACTAATAAGACGTTTTGGCGCAGACACACTCTTTTGAATATTTTATTAAAAGGAAAGAAAGGAAGTTCTACTTAACGTACAGTTCATTGATTGCAATTTATAATGTAAGGTGACAATATTTCCCAATATTGGAAGAAATTGACATATTTACTTGGAATTCCCACTAATTTGTAGTTACACCCAACTCCTTAACTGTAACGTACAACCTAGTGTTGCCCTATTTCTTAATATCCGAATAAACGGAATATTGGAAAGAATATTGGATAAATTTCATTGGATTTTTCACTAACTATTAGAATTTGTTGAGAGTGGTTCTAGATTCAAAAAATATAGGCTTCAAATATTAAGAGCGGAAAAGAAGGTTTTTACAGTAGTGTCCTGTTGAATGAATTTATTACGAAAAAAGAGCGTGGGCATGGGTTAGCTACTCGTTATTATATCTGTATGTAATAAGACCAGGAATTGATGTTAAAATATGGCAAAAGCCGTATATTTGAGGCTAGAAAGGCCTTTTTATTGTTAGCCCTCAAGTTTAAAAATCTTTAATCCTCAAGTTATTGTCAGCCCTCAAATCTAGATATCTTCTAATCCTCTCAATTATCTGATTGCATGTAACCATACTTCTTACGTAAACGTCATGATTTCACACAAATCATACGTGCTTTTAAAGTTTTTCTGGATTTGGTTAAGCTTTCGCAAAAATTTCTCTTTTTCATATCTGAGATACGAGTAAGATTTGTAATACACACTTTGTAAAGTGTCGCTGTGAATGATCTGAAGTTATTTGTACTCTTTCTTTAGCTCCTGTCAGCTTGGAAGTGCTGGAAGTGCTGCCCCTCCCCCTGCCGAAAGACGCTTTCAATTTTGCAAAAACATGTTACTTGACATTAATTCGGGACTGTGTGATGGTTTTTTGAAGACGCCCCATTAGTTTCTCCAAGAGTTTTCGATTTGTACGAATACTATGAGGACGGGCATTGTCATATGAAGACAATCACAGATATCACCATTGCTTTTCTTCTGTTTTGAGTAGTTCTTTATGGTCGCTGCAAAGTTTCAACGTAAGAATCTGCACTAGTTTCGGTTCCTGGCTACATGAACTCTACAAGCAATGCACCCGTTTGGCAGGTATGGAAAAAGTTCCAAAGCTGCCAGTAGCAGAAATCGACAGAATTCCAAAAGCTGCCAAATCTGCCAACAAATTTATAAACATGCCAACAAGTTTCACTAGGCCATGGAAACTGCCAAGTAGCCTATGCTACCCCACTTTTTCCACGGTGGCCGTTTGGTTTAAAAAAACGGATGTGGTAACCTTGCGTATCGTTCGTATGACTTTTTTATTTTTTTCGTGAATTCATGTCCGTCAATTGTTTTGCATTTTCAAACACCAAGGGTATAATCTGAAGTAAAGATGTGACATAAAGGTTGCATCGAAACTGGCGAAGAGCTCAATGAAACCGTCACAACTGACTTCAAATTATCGATATTTAGGTTTATCGTGATGGTATTACAAAGTTCATGCACAGGTATGACGAATGCCTCGATCACCAAGGTGATTAGAATGAGAAATAACCTAGATTGTACTCTACTTTGCTTGATAGTTCATTTTCAATATTCCACTGTCTCATCTGTAAAAATTCTAAGATTGAAAAAGATGACGTCAAGGTGATGATGTAGAGAAGTAGCCTAGAGTGTAATTGACTTGTCTTGATAACTCATATTTCTCCATATCTGTCCTTTATATAGGCACTCGGAGGTAGGGGAATGTTAAACAATTTTTTCTGTAATATATTAATTTGGGGGTAGAAACTAAGAAAAAACGTAATTTTATCGACTCTAATATGTTAATTACGTGTTATAGGTTTAATGTTTAATTTAATTTCTTATTTGGGTAGTTCTGAAACACATTCCTTGAAATTCTTTTGTTTCACTTGAAAATTCTGGGGTTCAGTGAGTTAGCTTCTAAAAATTGTTTACCTAAAACGGAATCAATTTAAATTTTGCTTCAGTAAATAATTGCATATAACAGTAATTGATCCTTAACAAATTCTAAGGTTTTTTTATACTAAAAAAAGTAAAAATAAGGTTTTCTAAATCTCCAATTTATTGTATCGGCTGGATTTTCCCGATGATGGGGAAATTTTGATATTCGTCTGTTTCAATGCATTCAACGTAATACAATGGACGAAATTTCAAAGAATTTCAAAAGCCTTATTTGTATCACTTGTGTTGCTCATGCTAATAAAAACCATCCGAAAGCTATTGCCGCAAAAAACGAGACTTTATTTCTGAAACATTTTCCTCTTTTTATTGGCTTAAAATTTCATTTTAAAGAGCCAATCAGGTTTTGCGTTTAATATTTAGTGCTCTTTAGTTGTCCATTTGGAGAAGATTGCAATTATTCGATGAAGTGGAATGGGTTGCAATCAGAAAAAGGCGATGTTATGTATGTTCAAAAAAAGGTAATGTTTTCAAACAGTTCGTGGTAACGAACTGTAGTAAGGAGCGACCCGGCTCAATAGTAACCGAAACTCTTAAAAACGGGATTTTTATAACAAAATTTACATCAAAAGAGTCGCATTTTAATGCTGATTTTAAATATATAAGTTTATAAAGTTTATACTTACCCATCAAAAGTCATGTGCCTGAAAAATTTTTGCTTAGGCAGGGGAACTTTCAATGGAGGAATTTGTAATAGGGGAAGAACATTTCCATGAAAGGGGCGCAGGATTTCTTAGCATTTTTTTGAACAAAGCTGATAAAAAAATACATGAAAAAGGTTTTTCAACTGAAAGTAAGGAGCAGCACTAAAACTTAAAACGAACAGAAATTATTACGCACATGATGGGTTCACCTCCTCCTAATACATCGCTCTTTACGCTAAAGTAATTTG
This sequence comes from Artemia franciscana, assembly GCF_032884065.1. NCBI lineage: Eukaryota > Metazoa > Arthropoda > Branchiopoda > Anostraca > Artemiidae > Artemia > Artemia franciscana. Next base: position 11,465,080 of record NC_088870.1, on the reverse strand, counting down.
ATTAATTTCAGCTATTTATTCTACGGCCTTTGTGAGTCAGGGGTCATTCTTAAGGAATTGTGACAGAATTTCAGCTTTAGTGCAAAGAGTGAGGTATTGACGAGGGGGTGAACCCTCACATATACGTAACAAAAACATACGAATATAGAAGTTCGTCACGTAAGTTAATTCGTAAGTTACGTATATTTTTAACTAATAAAAACGTTCGTAAAAAATTAAAAGTTCTAGTTGCCTTTTGAAATAACCAAAAAATTTGGAGGGTACCCAGGTCTACTCCCACGCTCTTTTTTTCTCAAAATCGTCTGATCAAAACTATGAGAAAGCCATTTAGCCAAAAAAGAAAATTAATATGCAAATTATGTTTTAATTATTTATGTGTGGAGAGGCCAAATCAAAACATGCATTAATGCAAAAGCGTTCAGAAATTAAATAAAAAAAAAACAAGTTTTTTTAACTGAAAGTAAGGGGCCACATTAAAACTTAAAACGAACAGAAATTACTCCGTATATTGAAGAGGCGGTTCCCTCCTCAACGCCCCGCTCTTTACGCTAAAGTTTTTTGCTGTTTTAGAAAGTAGAGTTGAGAGAAAGAGTCAAACTTTAGCGTAAAGAGCGGGGCGTTGAGAAGGGAACAGTTCCTTTCATATACTGAGTAATTTCGTTTTAAGTTTTAATGTCGCTCCTTACTTTCAGCTAAAAAAACTTGTTTTTTTTTATTTAATTAGCTTAAGAAGTGACGCAAAAATATGTGTAACTGATAAGAGTGGTAAATGACACTAGTGCAGGCAAAAAACTATCAACGCCACACCTAAAGTTCTGTGACACTCGGCATTTTTTCAGTGTCACAGTTAGTAAGAATAATTTGTTTAGTTAGTTGAATTGGTAAAATCAGGGTCTAAATAATTGTGTAATATCAGTTCCTGACAGAAAAGCGATTATAAAGCTGGAAGACATCCTAAGTGTCGCCAGACGCTAGATGGCGTTGATAATTTTTGTCTTAGCGACATTAGCACCAAGATTCCACTCTTACAAGTTACCCATACTCACGCTACGAAAGTAACCCATTGGAATCAAAGGCAAGCATATGACAGTAATTTCTCTTTTTCTTTTAGAATGCTCTATTTAGCAAACTGTTCTAATAGCTGCTCGGAAATTATCATAAAATGTTTTATATTGTCAGTGCCGTAAATTGTCCTTTTCTCACGAATGGAAAGATGTTAACCCCTCTTTCCATTTAAATAGGCAATTTAAGTAGCATATCTAAACTTGTTAGCTGTCAACTTAAATTCCTAGCACAAAAGAAAATAAATGGGAAGATTTTACTGCTAATTGCTACTCTGCTTCGAATTTAAAGGGTATAGTTGTAATGGTACATAATGATATAGGATTTCTGGAAATTATAGTTGAAATAATAAAAGGAAAGAAACAGTACCTTTACTACTTTAGATTACTATCTTTAGAAACTAATGAAACAGTAAAGAGCCCTTGTAAAAGTAATTTGGTTTTAAACAGAAAGTAATCCTTTAAACTGAATCATAACAACAGTGGAAGATGACTATTCTCATCTTTAAATAGAAAGATAACGTTACGCATAAAGTGCAATGCAGCTAAAGTTCGTTTTATTTATTTTTTGATAAAAGATATTTTTCTTGAGAAAAGATATTCCTAAAAAATGATATTTTTGAGAAAAGGAACGTATCTGGTTGTCCTTCCGTTGAGTAGTTTCTAATGCATAAATATTATATGAAAAAAAGAATTCCAACAATGCAATTTTTGGAATGCAACTCTCTCTCTCTCTCTCTCTCTCTCTCTCTCTCTCTCTTCCTCTCTCTTCCTCTCTCTCTCTCTCTTCCTCTCTCTTTTTCTCTCTCTCTCTCTCTCTCTCTCTCTCTCTCTCTCTCTCTCTCTCTCTCTCTCTCTCTCTCTCTCTCTCTCTCTCTCTCTCTCTCTCTCTCGCTGTATATATATCTATATATATAAAAATAAGTTGTCTGTGGATGTGTCTGTCAGGTGACGTCATGTTTGTGTGTTGACTGACGTCATGAAGTTAGTTGTTGTCATTTTTGTTATGACGGTGACGTCATTAAAGATATATAAGACATGCGTTCACGTAGAAATCTATTAATGTTTAACTTTAAAATGACTGATGAACTTACAATGGCAACAGCCGAGGAAGATGCTCAAAGAGTCTATGCCAAAAAACTTGCTGCTGATAGAGAAAGTCAGAAAATAAAGCGTGCCGAGGAATCAAAAGAACAGCAAGGAAACAGGCTTGAGGCTGATAGAGAAAGAAAGAACAGAAAGCGTGCCGAGGAACTACCAGAGCAACGCGAAAGTAGACTTGCTACTAATAGAGAAAGTGAAAAAAGAAGGCGTGCCGAGGAACTACCAGAGTAACATGAAACCAGACTTGCTGCTAAAAGAGAAAGTGAAAAAAGAAGGCGTGCCGAGGAATCACAAGAACAGCAAGAAATCAGGCTTGCTGCTGATAGAGAAAGTAAGAAAAGAAAGCGTGCCGAGGAATCAGAGCAACCTGAAAGTTATCGCCTGGCATTCAGGTACAGCCCAGTCGATGATTATAGCTTGAGTAGATGTGTTCAAATCGGGACTATGTCTAAAATTTGTCCCTATTGCAAGGCCTTGAAATTCAATGGTGAAACAATGGGAATGTGTTGCGCCTCAGGAAAAGTTAAACTTCCTCTATTGGCTGCACCACCAGAGCCATTGAAGACTTTCCTTACTGGAACTACGTCAGAATCTAAGCGTTTTTTGAAACAAATCAGAAAATATAACTCATGTTTCCAAATGACGTCGTTTGGAGCCAAAATCGAAAATCCAGGTCAATTTATGTCTACTTTCAAAGTAAAAGGGCAAATTTATCATAGAGCAGGGTCCCTTCTACCATTCTCAGGCGAGAATCATAAATTTTTACAATTGTACTTCATCAGTGATAGAAATTCTGAATTGAATGCACGTTGCGAAATTTCTCCAAACGTTGAAAGGACAATCGTTTCCCAATTGCAACATCTTTTCCACGAAAATAATAATTTAGTGCGTCTGTTCAAAACAGCCATCGATTTGATGCCTACTGATACGAATAAAATTGTTATTTCCGCTGACAAAACGCCTCCTGGCCAACATGTGCGTAGATACAATGCTCCAACTATCGACGAAGTGGCAATCGTTATGGTCGGTGATCAGTTTTTACCTCGAGATATTATTCTTCATAAGCGAAACGCTCAGTTGTTAAGAATTGCTGAAACTCATCGATGCTACGATGCCCTACAATATCCTATCATGTTTTGGGATGGAGCCGACGGCTATCACTTTAATATTAAATTGATGAATCCAGCCACTAACAAAGAAATGAATTAGAAATGCAGTGCAATGCATTATTATTCCTATAGACTAATGATTCGGCAGAATGAGTAAAATTATATTTTAAAATGCGGTGAATTGTTTCACCAATTCGTCGTTGATATGTATGCTAAAATTGAATCAGAACGTTTGCTATATATCCGCCTGAATCAGACCAAGCTCCGCTCTGAACAATACATTCATTTGCGAGATGCAGTTATAAATGACGGTAATACCAAAAACGTTGGAAGATTAACAATTTTACCTTCGTCATATGCTGGCAGTCCCCGTCATATCAATGAATATGCTCAAGATGCTATTGCGTATGTTCGTCTCTATGGTCGTCCAGATTTATGTATTACATTTACATGTAATCAATCTTGGGACGAGATACTGCAGCTTTTACCTTCAAGGACAATCGGCGGTTCATAGACATGACATTACGGCCCGTGTCTTCCGGCAAAAGTTGAAATCACTGATAAACTACATAGTAAAACTTGAAGTGTTTGGGTCAGTGCGATGCTGGATGTACTCAGTGGAATGGCAAAAACGAGGTTTGCCACACGCACATATACTAATCTGGCTACATAAAAAAATTACTTCGAACGAAATTGATGATGTGATTTCCGCTGAAATACCTGATGAAAATGTCGATAAGGGGTTACATGATATTATTGTAAAAAATATGATACATGGACCTTGCGGTGCACTGAACGAAAATTCACCATGCATGGCCAAAGGAAGGTGCACAAAGCAATATCCTCGACTTTTAGTATCCAACACAATTACTGGCAATGATGGTTACCCACAATATAGAAGAAGATCTACTGAAGATGGCACCGCCATCTTCAATTCTTTTTGAATTGAAAGCCGAAATTTGAATTGAATTCGCCAAAGAATTTTTTCATTTGGCGAATTCTTTCATTTCCGATACATGAAAGTAGTCCAGCTGTTGTTCACTTAGCGGTACATTTACAGAATGGTCAACGTGTTTATTTCTCGGAAACCAACGTGCAACAAAGAGCCCTGAATCCACCGGATACAAAGTTAACCGGTTTCTTTTCGCTTTGCAAAAGTGATTCTTTTGCAAAAAAACTGCTGTATACTGAAGTGCCTTCGTATTACACGTGGAATATTAAAAATAACGTATTTGAACGTCGAAAACAGGGTAAGTCAGTCGACGGCCAACCTACCATCTTCAAAGATACCACGATAGGAAGACTCTACACCGTTCACCCCAATCAACATGAATGCTTCTTTCTACGCCTGCTTTTGGTGAATGTACCCGGTCCGACATCCTTTGAGTATTTGAGAACTGTAAACGGTACTATACATGACACTTACCGTAGTGCATGCCAAGCTCTGAATTTATTGGAGAATGACCAACACTGGGATAACTGCATCAATGACGCGTGCGAAACGTCAACCCCAAGTCAAATTCGTGCATTGTTTGGCATCATTTTAACAACTTGCTCTCCATCAGCTCCTACAGAGTTATGGGGAAAATATAAGTCAAAAATGTCCGAAGATATACTCCATCGAAAACAGTTAGAGACGTCAGATATGACTTTTGATTTTACATCAGAAATTTATAACTACACTTTAGTTATTATAGAAGATTTGTGCGTACGTATGGCAAACAAACCTCTTCAGGATTTGGGAATGCCTTAACCTAACCGTATCGCTGCTGTTTCGACATGTGTAGAATTGGATCGTGAACAAAGTTACAGTACGAGTGATCTATTGTCGTATGTACAAAATAACATTTCCAAGTTAACGCCGGAACAAAAAGACATTTATGATACGATAATGCATTGTGTCGATAACAACGTTGGAGAAATTTTCTTTTTGGATGCGCCAGGAGGTACTGGTAAAACGTTTGTGATAAAACTGATTCTGGCATCAATTCGATCAAAAAATTATATAGCGTTGGCAATTGCGTCGTCCGGAATAGCCGCAACATTGCTGCCTGGTGGAAGAACTGCTTATTCCGCTTTGAAATTGCCTCTGAATTTGCATTCTACAGAAACTCCCACGTGCAATATTTCCAAATCGTCTGGGATGGGTAAAGTATTGCAGCAATGCAAACTTATTATTTGGGATGAGTGCACAATGGCACACAAAAAATCGCTCGAGGCTCTGGATCAATGCTTGAAAGATTTGCGAGGGAAGTCGAAACCCTTTGGCAGCACATTAATATTGCTTGCGGAAGATTTCAGGCAAACATTACCTATAATACCTAGATCAACTCCTGCAGACGAAATGAATGCTTGCCTGAAAAATTCTAATATATGGGCACACGTAAAAACATTAAAATTAACTACAAATATGCGTGTCCGATTGCAAAACGATGACTCTGGTCAAACACTTTCAGATCAATTGCTGGCAATTGGAAACGAAAAGCTCCCAGTAGACTCAATTTCAGGGCGTATACAACTACCTGCTGATTTCTGTAATTTAGTGACGTCCAAAAATGAATTGATTGAAAAAGTATTTCCGAATATTCTAAAAAATTATAAAAATAATAAATGGCTAAGTGAAAGAGCGATTCTCGCACCCAAAAATATAGACGTCCACGAAATCAACAATATTGTTTTGACCAAGATTCGAGACCAGGCAGTCCTTTACAAGTGAGTCGACACAGTTTGCGTAACTAATATGGCGCGTAACGACTTACGCGCGCTGGGGGGCTTGGGGTGGCGCGAAGCGCCACCCCAACAGCTAGTATATATATATATCTATATATATATATGTATATATATATATATATATATATATATAAATATATATATATATATATAATATATATATATATATATATATATATATATATATATATATATATATATATATATATATATATATATATATATATATATATATATATATATATATAGAGAGAGAGAGAGAGAGAGAGAGAGAGAAATATAGAGAGCGAGAATTTATTAGCCAAAATAACGCTTACATAATCTTTCAACAATCATCGGGGGAACCCAATGGGTTGTATATGATGTTTTTTTTTCAATCCTTATAATCTATTAATATATATTCACACTTCCTCTATAAATCAAGAGAAAAAGAACAAGAACCGTTTAAATAGAATTATAATCTTTTTGCAAATTCAAAAAATGCTTTGGCGTAAAAAGTGAGATACTGAGGAGGGGCAACCCCCCCCCAAATATACGTAATAAATTTCTGTTCGTTTTAAGTTTTAATGTTGCTCCTTACTTTCACTTTAATGTTGATTCTGGCATTCACTTGAAAAATCTTTTTTTTATATTTAATTTCTGATATTTTTTTAATTGATGTTGGAAAATCCAGCCTTTATGCAAAATCCCTTTCCCCACAAAACTCGTCCAAGGAAAGATCCCCACCAAAAAATCTCAACCCCCTTAAAATATATATATATATATATATATAAATATATATATATATATATATATATATATTATATATATATATATATATATATATATATATATATATATATATATATATATATATATATATATATATATATATATATATATATATAAATAGGTTCTTTGTGTACTGACGTCATGTTTGTCGACTGTCTACTGACGTCATGTTTGTTTGTTGACTGACGTCATGTTTGTCGACTGTATATGACGTCATTAAGAAGAAACAGCCGAGGAAGCTAATCAAAGAGCTAATGCCAAAAGGCTTGCGTCTAATAGAGAAAGTAAGAAAAGAAAGCGTGCCGAGGAATCACAACAACAGCGTGAAAACAGGCTTGCGGCTAATAGAGAAAGTATGAAAAGAAAGCGTGCCGAGGAATCACATTAACAGCGTGAAAACAGGCTTGCGTCTCAAAGAGAAATTACCGAAAGAAAGCGTGCCGAGGAATCACAAGAGCAACCTGAAACACCCTGGACAGCGAGAGTCAAAACGAATCAAAACTGAAAATGATAGCGATGATAATTGGGTTTGAGATTTTGACTTGGATAAGGTCATCAATGCCTACCAGATTTTAGTTAAAAAAACAAAGGTTCGGCGATATGTATTTCATAGTGACGAAAGACAAGTCAATGTAAAACAAACCAAACAACTTGAAAGTGATACCGATGATAAAAAAAAACGACGTTGAAAGGACTATCGTTTCCCAGTTGCAACATCTTTTCCACATAAATAATATTTTAGTGCTTCTGTTCAAAACAGCAATCGAATTCATGCCTACTGATACGCAACCATCAACGAAGTGGCAATCGTTATGGTCGGTGATTTGTATATGACGTCAAAGGCTTTCTATATGACGTCATTATAAGTATATAAGAAGAAGTTTCAAAGAGAAGTTTTTATTAAACTCATCGATGCTACGATGCCCTATAATATCCTATCATTTTTTGGGATGGAGCCGACGGCTATCACTTTAATATTAAATTGATAAATCCAGCCACTAACAAAGAAATGGATAATAAATGCAGCGCAATGAAATATTATGCCTATATATTAATGATTCGTCATTTATTACATTTATATGTAATCCATCTTGGGATTAGATACAACAGCTTTTACATCCTGGACAATCGCCGGCTCATAAACATGACATTATGGCCCGTGTCTTCCGGCAAAAGTTGCTCTCCTTCATCTCCTACAGAGTTATGGGAGAAATACAAATCGCAAATGGCCGAGAATATACTCCGCCGAATACGGCTAGAAAGGTCAGATATGACCTTGGACTTTACAAGAGAAATTTATAACTGTACTTTAGTTATGATTGAAGATTTGTGCTTATCTATTGCAAACGAGCTTCTCAAGCATTTGGGAATATCTTCACCTAATCGTACTGCTTCTATTTCTACATGTGTAGAATGGGATCGTGAACAAAGTTACAACACAATTGATCTATTGTCGTATGTTACAGACCGGGACACCGGGACACAAGGAATATAAATGACGACCGGGACACTCAAAGAGAAATTACAGACCGGGACACAAATGACAAGTGGGACACAGGGAATATAAATGACGACCGGGACACAGGGAATATAAATGACGACCGGGACACAGGGACACAACTACAACGGGGACGCTGGAAGGGCACATGGGGGATATATAAATGACGACGGGGACACAGGGAATATTCGATTAGCAGTTACCATCAACAAAGCCCAAGGGCAATCATTAGAAAAATGCGGTATAGATCTGAATACGGATTGTTTTCCGTGGACAATTATGTGTTGCATGTTCAAGAGTCGGTAAACCTGACAATCTATTTATATGCACATACGATGGGACAGCGAAGAATATTGTATATTTGCAAGTTTTACGTAGTTAAAAACATATATATATATAAATATATATATATATATATATGTATATATATATATATATACATATATATTCATTATATATATATATTCTATATATATATATATATATATATATATATATATATATATATATATATATATATATATATATATATATATATATATATACTAGCTGTTGGGGTGGCGCTTCGCGCCCACCAGGCCCCCCCGCGCGCGTAAGTCGTTACGCGCCATATTAGTTACGCGCCATTGTAGTTGTGTCCCTGTGCCCCACCTGTGAATAGATAGATAGATATATATATATATATATATATATATATATATATATATATATATATATATATATATATATATATATATATACTAGCTGTTGGGGTGGCGCTTCGCGCCACCCCAACACCTAGTTGGTGGGGGCGCTTCGCGCCCCCCCCAAGCCCCCCCGCGCGCGTAAGTCGTTACGCGCCATAATAGTTACGCGCCATTGTAGTTGTGTCCCTATGTCCCACCTGTGAATATAGATATATATATATATATATGGTTTTAACTACGTAAAACTTGCGAATATACAACATTCTTTGCTGTCCCATTGTCTTTGCATATAAATAGATTGTCAGGTTATCCCCCTGTTTCCCCCGGTGTCCCCGTTGTAGTTGTGTCCCTGTGTCCCGGTCGTCATTTATATTCCCTGTGTCCCGGGTCCCGGTCATCATTTGTATCCCGGTGTCCCGGTCTGTATATACATTCGTTTTTTAGTTTTGTTTTTCTCCTTTATTTTTTTCCTTTTTTTTTCTTTTTTAGCTTATTTAGATTTTTAGATTTTTTAGTTTTTTTTATTAGTTTTTAGTTTTTATTTCTTTTTAGTTTTTTTGTCCCGGTCGTCATTTATATCCCCCTGTTTCCCCCGGTGTCCCCGTTGTAGTTGTGTCCCTGTGTCCCGGTCGTTATTTATATTCCCTGTGTCCCGGTCGTCATTTGTATCCCGGTGTACCGGTCTGTATATACATTCGTTTTTTAGTTTTGTTTTTCTCCTTTATTTTTTTCCTTTTTTTTTCTTTTTTAGTTTATTTAGATTTTTAGATTTTTTAGTTTTTTTATTAGTTTTTAGTTTTTTTTTCTTTTTAGTTTTTTTGTAGTTTTTACCTTCTTTTTAGTTTTGTTAATTTTTTTTTTTACTTGTGTCCTGGTCGTCATTTATACTCCCTGTGTCCCGGTGCTTTGTTGATTGCTAATCGAACATTCCTTTTGTCCTGGTCGCTTTCTCTTTGAGTGTCGTCATTTATTTTTTTCTTTTTTAGTTCTTTTAGTTTTTACCTTTTTTAGTTTTTTTTTAGTTTTTAGTTTTTTTAGTTTTTTACCTTTTTTTAGTTTTTTTAGTTTTTTAGCTTTTTTATTTTTTTTATTAGTTTTTAGTTTTTTTGTAGTTTTTGCCTTTTTTTTTAGTTTTTTGTCCTGGTCGCTTTCTCTTTGAGTGTCGTCATTTATTAGTTTTTTCCTTTTTTTTTAGTTTTTTATTGGTTTTTACCTTTATTTTAGCTTATTTTTCAGTTTTTTCCTTTTTTTTAGTTTTTTTTTATTTTTTATTTTTTTTAGTTTTTTACCTTTTTTTAGTTTTTTTAGTTTTTTTAGTTTTTTAGCTTTTTTACTTTTTTTATTAGTTTTTAGTTTTTTTTTGTAGTTTTTGCCTTTTTTTAGTTTTTTCAGTTTTTTTTTTAGTTTTTTATTGGTTTTTACCTTTATAGTTTTTTTAGTTTTTTAGCTTTTTTATTTTTTTTATTAGTTTTTAGTTTTTTTTGTAGTTTTTTGCCTTTTTTTAGTTTTTTCAGTTTTGACGTCACCTAATCCAGTTTTTTCAGGTGACGTCACCTGACACATCCATCCACACATCCATCCACACATCCACAGACAGACAACTTATTTTTATATATATAGATATATAATATATATATATATATGTTGCATATAAATAGATTGTCAGGTTTACTGACTCTTGAAAATGCAACATATAATTGTCCATGGGAAAAACAATCCGTATTCAGATCTACACCTCATTATTCTAATGATGTGTCCCTGTGTCCCGGTCGTCATTTATATTCCCTGTGTCCCGGTCGTCATTTATGTCCCGGTGTCCCAGTTTGTAATTTCTCTTTGAGTGTACCGGTCGTCATTTATATTCCCTGTGTCCCGGTGTCCTGGTCGTCATTTGTGTCCCGGTGTCCCGGTCTGTAATTTCTATTCGAACAATCCCTGTGTCCCGGTCGTCATTTATATATCCCGCCTGTGCCCCCGGCGTCCCCGTTGTTGTTGTGTCCCTGTGTCCCGGTCGTCATTTATATTCCCTGTGTCCTGGTCGTGATTTGTGTCCGGGTGTCCCAGTCTGTAATTTCTCTTTGAGGTTCCTGGTTTTCATTTATTTTCCCTTCGTCCCGGTCGTCATTTGTGTCCCGGTGTCCCGGTATGTAATTTCATCAGTTGACAAACATGACGTCAGTCGACAAACAACTTCATGACGCATACAGCTCAATCCTTATAATGACGTTAGTCGACAAACATGACGTCACTCGACACACACACACACACAGACAACTTATTTTTATATATATAGATAGATAGATGTCCCGGTCGTGATTTGTGTCCGGGTGTCCCAGTCTGTAATTTCTCTTTGAGGTTCCCGGTCGTCATTTATATTCCCTGTGTCCCGGTGTTCCGGTATGTAATTTCATCAGCAGACAAACATGACGTCAGTCGACAAACAACTGGATGACGCATACAGCTCAATCCTTATCATGACGTCAGTCGACACATAAACATGACGTCACTCGACACACACACACAGACAGCTTATTTTTATAAGCACCACCCCAACACCTAGTTGGTGGGGCGCTTCGTGCCCCCCCCCAAGCCCCCCGCGCGCGTAAGTCGTTACGCGCCATCTTAGTTACGCGCCATTGTAGTTGTGTCCCTGTGTCCCACCTGTGAATAGAGATATATATATATATATATATATATATATATATATATATATATATATATATATATATATATATGTTTTTAACTACGTAAAACATGCGAATATACAACATTCTTCGCTGTCCCATTGTCTGTGCATAAAAATAGATTGTCAGGTTTACTGACTCTTGAACATGTAACATATAATTGTCCATGGGAAAAACAATCCGTATTCAGATCTATACCTCATAATTCTAATGATATGTCCCGGTCGTCATTTATATTCCCTGTGTCCCGGTCGTCATTTGTGTCCCGGTGTCCCAGTGTTTAATTTCTCTTTGAGTGTCCCGGTCGTCATTTATATTCCCTGTGTCCCGGTGTCCCGGTCGTCATTTGTGTCCCGGTGTCCCGGTCTGTAATTTCTATTCGAACAATCCCTGTGTCCCGGTGGTCATTTATATATCCCGCCTGTGCCCCCGGCGTCCTCGTTGTAGTTGTTTCCCTGTGACCCGGTCGTCATTTATATTCCCTGTATCCCGGTCGTGATTTGTGTCCGGGTTTCCCAGTCTGTAATTACTCTTTGAGGTTCCCGGTCGTCATTTATATTCCCTGTGTCCCGGTCGTCATTCGTGTCCCGGTATGTAATTTCACCAGTTGACAAATATGACGTCAGTCGACAAACAACTTCATGACGCATACAGCTCAATCCTTATAATGACGTCAGTCGACAAACATGACGTCAGTCGACACACAAACATGACGTCACTCGACACACACACACACACACACACAAAGACGATTTTATATATATATATATATATATATATATATATATATATATATATATACGCGCGCAGGGGGGCTTGGGGGGGGGCGAAGCGCCCTCACCAACCAGGTGTTGGTGTATAGTATCTTATAGTATCTTATATTTCATAGCTAGTATCTTATACTTCTCAATAGCCAATAGTATGTGTAAGGAATGAGCAAAGTTCATAAATTGCAGTCCTTCCCTTCCCCTGGAGGCTGTGTCATCCTCAAAGTCATAATTATGAGATCTTTCGACCATGCTGAAGAAAATGGCTGTCTCAAAATTTTGATCGGATAATTTCGGATAAAATAGAAGGGTGGGAGGGGTATTATATAGGGGGCACTAGAACTTTTGATTTCCGATTAAATGAGCCCCCTCTCGATCTTCTAGAATCACTTGTTTGAAACGATCACTCCTGAAAAAAAATAGAATAAATACGGATTCGTGATCTTGCTTCTGGCCAAAAAAAATCAAAATTCTTCATTTCTGTATATAGGAGCTTGAAACCTCTACAGTACGGTTCTCTAGTATCCTGAATTTCATGGTGTGCCTTTAATTAAGATTACTTCGTTTCTTAGGGGTATTTCCCCCTTTTTCAAAAATTTGGCAAGTTTTCTCAGGCTCCTAACTTTTGATTGGTAACATTAAACTTCAAGAATTTTATATATTTTGGATAAGTATCTAAATTCGATTCTTTTGATGTTATCTATAATTGCCAAGACTCTCTTTCTTACAGTTTGGCTTACTATTGAGCCGGATCGCTCCTTACCTAAAATTCGTTACCACGAACTGTTTGACACTCAAAATGTGTATACCGAATTTTACGAAGATGAAAAGTTATTTTATGGCTTCTATTTAATAGTATTGTATACCAAGGGCTTATCCAGTTTTGTTTTTTTTTTTCAGGAAGGGTTTTTGCTTTGAATCTGAGGTTACAAAAACTTTAAAAACGCAACAAAAATTTGTTTATATGCATATTTGTTACGTTTTTGTGAGTCGGACAGAAATCTCGGAAGTGGGGGGTTCAAACCCAGTATCACCCCCCTGTATATAGCCTTGATGAGTGCCCTTTAGGTATGGCCACGCCTCACCTGTTATTTATAACTTCAAGTAGTTGCTTTGAAGACGAGTTGTCCCAAACACTCACAGTTTGGAAAGAATCCGATGCAATTTACAAAAAAAAACTGACAAAAAAAAATATATCTGTGTACCGAAATTGTGGTCTTAAGCAAGAAAGTGCCCCTTTTCTGGACTATTACTGCCTAAAGTAAAACAGATATCTAGCATATTCCATTAGATTGCAAGCGCTGAGTCTAGCTGGGGGAATTTATTTTATGTTTCTTCTCAAGGTCTATGAAAATTTCGTTTTTAGTGATTGCTCTATTTCGTAGATAGCCTTTGTAGTATCATTTTAGATGCTGATGCAGTATCGGTGGAATGGTGTCAGTAAATAGTCTTTGCACGAAGGAGAGATTAACTTATGATTCTCGGGAAGAAAGAAACTGCGAAGCATAATGGAAGGCTGTTTTCGTAGAGCTTTGTTTCTCTGAGTAGAATTTTCTTAGTATCCTGTATTTTTAACTAGAAACAAAAAACACTAACTCCCCTCAATAAGCTGTTTTTAATGGGAAGAAAACTAAGATCATTGATGCAATGTTTATCGTATCAAAATTCATGTTCTAAGAAGCATATTCTCTTAGAAATGTGTTCTGTTATTCATGCAGACTATGGGTAAGAGTTCACAAAGGGCAGGAGATGAGGTCAGCGGAAAACTAAAAATCTGACAAAAATGTAATATTTACAATATTTGAAAAAAAAAATGCTTTCCGGATAAAATAAATCAGCCACGAACAGTTACCCTCTACCTCCTATACCTAAAAAAAATGCAATCTTGCCTTGACTTTTTTTTACAAATTTTTTTTCGCTAATAATTTTCATTAATTCATTTTCATCAATTTTTCTGCAAGTTGCACCCAAGCAAAAGTTATTTATGTCTTCAGGTTCTCAGTTTACTCCTTGTAAGAAAACGCACGACTGGTATATTACTAATTCTAAGAATCGCAATGAAGGGTTTTTTCCAAGTTCTCTGGAATGATTAGCTTTCTCCTTGGGAAGGTCATGGTTCTCAGAAAGTCTTGTCTATTGTTACTATTATTTATTTTTCATCCACAATATACAATAGTATAATGTGTAGGTAAAAGGTAAAGTATACGGCGTTAGTATTATTATTAAATAAAAAAAAAAAAAAAAACAAGTTTTTTTTTACTGAAAATAAGGAGCAATATTAAAACTTAAAACAAACAGAAATTACTCCGTATATGAAAGGGGCTGTTCTCTCCTCAACACCCCGCTCTTGACGCTAAAGCTTAACTCTTTCTCTCAACTCTACTTTTTAAAACATAAAGAGCGGGGCGTTGAGGAGGGAAATCATATACGGAGTAATTTCTTTTTGTTTTAAGTTTTAATATTGATCCTTACTTTCAGTAAAAAAGCTTGTTTTTTTTAATTTAATTTCTGACCGTTTTTTAATTCAGGCATGTTTTGATTTTGGCTCTCCGCATATGAATAATTAAAAAGAAATTTGCATATTAATTTATTTTTATGGCTAAATGGCTTTCTCATAGTTTCGATCGGACGATTTTGAGAAAATTAGAGCGGGGGAGTAGACCTAGCTACCCTCCAATTTTTTGATTATTTAAAAAGGCAACTAGAACTATAAATTTTTTACGAACGTTTTTATTAGTAAAAATATACGTAACTTACGAATTAACTTACGTAACGATCTTCTATATTCGTATGTTTTTATTAAGTATATGAGGGAATTCACCCCCTCGTCAGTACCTCGCTCTTTATGCTAAAGCTTAAATTTTGTCCCAATTCCTTAAGACTGGCCCCTGAATCACAAAGGCCGTAGAATAAATAGTTGAAATTAATAAAATTACTTTAGCGTAAAGAGCGAGGTATTCGGAGGAGGTAAACCCCTCATATGCGTAATAATTTCTGTTCGTTTTAAGTTTTAACGCTGCTCCTTACTTTCGGTTTAAAAATCTTTTTCATATTTTTTTCATTGTTCTTTAAAAAAATGCTAAAAAATCCTGCATCCCCTTCATGGAAATTTTCTTCCCCATGACAAATCCCTCCATGGAAAGTTCCCTCCACATAACACCCTCCCCTGAAAGCGTCTGTACACTTCCCAATAACCATTACTGTATGTAAACACTGGTCAAAGTTTGCAACTTGCAGCCCCTCCCCCGGGGACTCTGGGGGAGTAAGTCGTCTCCAAAGACATAGTTGTTAGGTTTTTCGACTATGCTGAATAAAATGGCTATCTCAGAATTTTGATCCGATGACTTTGGGGAAAAAGGAGCGTGGGAGGGGGCCTACGTGCTCTCCAATTTCTTTGGTCACCTAAAAAGGACACTAGAACTTTAATTTTCGTTAGAACGAGCCCACTCACGACATTCTAGGACCACTGGGTCGTTACGATCACCCTTGGGGGGAAAAAAACAAATAAAAACGCATCCGTGATCTGTCTTGTGGCAAAAAAATGCAAAATTCACATTTTTGTTGATAGGAGCCTGAAACTTCTACTGTATGGTTCTCTGATACGCTGAATCTGATAGTGCGATTTTCCATGAAGGGGTGTCTTTTAAGGGGTGTTTCCCCCTATTTTCTAAAATAAGGAAAATTTTCTCAGGCTTGTAACTTTTAATGGGTAAAACTTAATATGGGTATAACTTTCTAAACTTAATGAAACTTGTATATTTTAAATCAGCATTAAAATGCGATTCTTTTGAAGTAACTATTGTTATAAAAATTCCGTTTTTTAGAGTTTTGGTTACTATTGAGCCGGGTCGCTCCTTACTACAGTTCGTTACCACGAACTGTTTGACTATTATTATTACTATTATTACTATTATTTATTTTTCATCCACTCTATATATATATCGGATGAAAACTAATACGGCAAAAACAAATAGAAAACATCTAGAAATCGCTTATGGATTAACACATAAACAAAAGGAAAAAATAAAAACAAAAGTCATACTTGAAAGAACCTATTAAGGCGGTGATGCGGGGAAACATTAAAGAAAGCTGTGTTTGAAAGCTTTCCGTGCAGTAATTTTAGTTCTATTGTAATACCAGGTGCAAGAAATTTTCCAGTAAAAACCGTTTTTTTTTTCCAAGGAGGAAGAAACAACAAAATTTTACGAAAATTAAAATAACTTTTAAGATAACTTTTTTTTTAAGAAAAAGAATTTATGATCAAAAAGTTAATTTGTGATGAAAAAGGAGAAAAAATCATGATTTTATCTATGTGTTTTTTTCTTAAACGGACAGAGAAGCGGAAAGTGCGTAATAGCACACAAATCTCAGCGCATGGTCTCCGATCTTCGACTACGGAAAATATATGTTGACTTCATACCCTTTCGAAAGACTGAAGGAAGTAATGTTCGGTACCAAACTATCAACACATTGATCATTATTCGAATAAGGATAACTTCTTTGGATTATTTTTTATTCTTTTTTTAAAGAAAAGGAATTTGTGATAAAAAAAAATCTGTGATGAAGAAGAGAAAAAAATCATGATTTTACCTATGTGTTTTTTTTCCTGAACGGACAAAGAAGCTGAAGGTGCGTAATAGCAAACAAATCCCAACCCACGGTCTCCGATCTCCGATTACGAAAAAAATATGTGCTGATTTCATATCCTTTCGAAAGACTGAAGGAAATAATGGCTGGTACCAGAATACTCATCACAGTGATGATTATTCGAATAAAAATGACTTCTGTGGATTCTTTTTTATTATTTTTCTTAAGAAAAAGAATCTGTGATCAAAAAAAAAATCTGTGATGAAAAAGAGAACAAAATTATGATTTTATCTACGTATTTTTTTTCCTGAACGGACAAAGAAGCTGAAGGTGCGTAATAGCAAACAAATCTCAACGCACGGTCTCCGATTACGAAAAATACATGTGCTGACTTCATATTCTTTCGAAAGACTGATGGAAGTAATGGCTGATACCAAACTACTCATCACAGTGATGATTATTCGAATAAAAATGACTTCTGTGGATTCTTTTTTATTATTTTTCTTAAGAAAAAGAATCTGTGATCAAAAAAAAAAAAATCTGTGATGAAAAAGAGAACAAAATTATGATTTTATCTATGTGTTTTTTTTTTCCTGAACGGACAAAGAAGCTGAAGGTGCGTAATAGCAAACAAATCCCAACCCACGGTCTCCGATCTCCGATTACGAAAAAAATATGTGCTGATTTCATATCCTTTCGAAAGACTGAAGGAAACAATGGCTGGTACCAGAATACTCATCACAGTGATGATTATTCGAATAAAAATGACTTCTGTGGATTCTTTTTTATTATTTTTCTTAAGAAAAAGAATCTGTGATCAAAAAAAAAATCTGTGATGAAAAAGAGAACAAAATTATGATTTTATCTACGTATTTTTTTTCCTGAACGGACAAAGAAGCTGAAGGTGCGTAATAGCAAACAAATCTCAACGCACGGTCTCCGATTACGAAAAATACATGTGCTGACTTCATATTCTTTCGAAAGACTGAAGGAAGTAATGGCTGATGCCAAACTACTCATCACAGTGATGATTATTCGGATAAAAATGACTTCTTTGGATTCTTTTTTATTATTTTTCTTAAGAAAAAGAATCTGTGATCAAAAAAAAAATCTGTGATGAAAAAGAGAACAAAATTATGATTTTATCTACGTATTTTTTTTCCTGAACGGACAAAGAAGCTGAAGGTGCGTAATAGCAAACAAATCTCAACGCACGGTCTCCGATTACGAAAAATACATGTGCTGACTTCATATTCTTTCGAAAGACTGAAGGAAGTAATGGCTGATGCCAAACTACTCATCACAGTGATGATTATTCGGATAAAAATGACTTCTTTGGATTCTTTTTTATTATTTTTCTTAAGAAAAAGAATCTGTGATCAAAAAAAAAAAAATCTGTGATGAAAAAGAGAACAAAATTATGATTTTATCTATGTGTTTTTTTTTTCCTGAACGGACAAAGAAGCTGAAGGTGCGTAATAGCAAACAAATCTCAACGCACGGTCTCCGATCTCCTATTACGAAAAAGATATGTGCTGACTTTATATCCTTTTGAAAGACTGAAGGAAATAATGGCTGGTACCAGAATACTCATCACAGTAATAATTATTCGAATTATAATAGCTTTTCCAGATTCATTTTTATTCTGTTTAAATAGAATATTTTTTTTAGAATTTAATTTTTTAATGCTGCTCCTTACTTTCAGTTGAAGAAATTTTATTTTTTCATAGCTCTTTAAAAAAAAGTACTAAGAAATCTTGCGCCCCCTTCATGGAAATTCTCTTCCCCCATGACAAATTCCTTCATGGAAAGCTCCCCCTGCATGACCCCCTTCCCTCAGCCTCTCCCACCCCACCCCCCTCCAATCAAAAAAAATCCATCTGAAAGCGTCTGTACTCTTCCCAATAACCATAACTATGTGTAAACACTGGTAAAAGTTTGTAACTTGCAGCCCCTCTCACGGGGACTGTGGGGGATTAAGTCTTCCCCAAAGACATAGTTCTTAGGTTTTTTGACTATGCTGAATAAAATGGCTAGCTCAGAATTTTGATCCGGAGACTTTGGGAAAAAATTGACCACCAATCGTTTCGGTCACTTAAAAAGGGCTCTAGAACTTTTAATTCCCGTTAGAATGAACCCTCTTGCGACATTCTAGGACCACTGGGCTGATATGATCACCCCTGGTAAAAAAAAAAACAAATAAACACGCATCCGCGATCTGTCTTGTGGCAAAAAATACAAAATTCCACATTTTTATAGATAGGAGCTTGAAACTATACTGTATTTTACTGTAGAGTTCTCTGATATGCTGAATCTGATGGTGTGAATATCGTTAAGATTCTATGACTTTTAAGAGGTGTTTCCCCCTATTTTCTAAAATAAGGCAAATTTCCTCAAACTCGTAACTTTTGATCGGTGAGACTAAACTTGATGAAACTTATATATTTAAAATCAGCATTAAAATTCGAATCTTTTGATTTAACTATTGGTATAAAAATTCCATTTTTAGAGTCTTAGATACTATTGAGCCGGGTCGCTCCTTACGACAGTTCGTTACCACGAACTGTATGATTATAGGCTACATGTCGACAAATTGCCAGTTGCAAAATTCCTTTCATACCCATTTTGATAGAAATAACAAAAGGTAAAATAAACAGGATTTATATTAAGATAATGAAAATTTTTCTAAGTGAATATTTCGGCTCTATATCTAAGGGCTGTCATCAGCATATCACAGGCAAGCATAAAATGAGACTTACAGTAAAATATGTGGCCATTAAAAAAATAAATAAATAAATAAATATTCCGTGAAAGAAATTCACAAAGATAGCAACAAATCAGGAGATTGTTTTGAATGCTATCCTAGTTTTGTTGTAGCTAATCTAAAAGGGCTTTATGATAGAAATTCATTGGTATCAACTGTTGGATTTGCAACGTAGGCTAATATGTTAAATAATTTTGATATATTTATGTATAAAGCGGTGATTGCTTTAAATATCAAATCTATCCAAAGATATAAAATCTATATTTTATATCCCAATATATTATTGCAAATATATATAATATTATATTATATAATAATATAATATTATAATCAATATATAGATTTGGGACAAAGAAAATCCCAAATCTATATTTAAAGATATATTATTGCTTGACTAAAGTTTAATTACGATTGTCCCTTGAACAGGTTGTTTAATACTCAAATCGTTAATAGTAGTGTTTTCAAAAAGTACTGCGCGGATACAGTTTTCGAAAATATAGTTACTTAAAGCCATTTCAAAAGAACTTGAAAAGCTACTAGAATTTAAAACCTTGGTTATACAATCCTTTTTTGTTTTAGGCGTTCTCAAAAATTTTAATGGGTTCCACAAATATAATAATTACCACAATCACATTGTATTGGATAATTATTATTGTAATTTCCTTAACTCTGATAAAGATTAGACCCCAGTTACTCGGCAAAGAGGGGTGTATCAAACACCATATGACTGCAACAATTATTATATGGGAGACCCCACCAAATTTGGGATGAACACCTGCAAACAACATAAGGATAATATAACCAAGGCTTTAAACTCTAATAATTTTTAGTTCTTGTGATTTGGCTATAGGCAGCACTGCCTGAAATAGCTTGTAACAATCTCCGCATCTTCTGTCGATTTAGGCAACAGTCGAGGACTTTTAGGCAAAAATTGTTTGGCAATCTTTTCATTTTCAGAGTCAGAACACTTTGTGAACTCGACAAACTATTCACTTACATCGGTCTACCCCCCCCCCCCTAAAAGTTTTTTTTCTGAAAAAGCTGGACCGGCAAACTTAATATTCCAGAATCGGGGTATTTTTCTGAACAAGAATCCTTTTAGGAATAATTTCTTTTACAATATGCTCTGGATCAAATCGTTCATCTTCTGGATTACAGGACTGGAATCCTAACGCATCTGAAGCACCTTCCATCAGATTTATAACATTTAGCAGATCTGCTGGAATTTTCTCTATTTTTTTAAGGTCTTTGGAGTTATTGCTCCTTTTCTGAAGAAGTTTTATGTCCAAGTCTTTATAATATCAATTTAGGTGGTGATATAGTAGAGATGGAATAGTTTAACAAAGTTCTCTTACGGGAAAAGGACAGTGACTTATTTTTTGGTTCAATTAAAAATAAAGCTGAAGTCTTGTAGACAATTTTTCATAAACGGTTATTTTGCTATGAGTAGCCTAACCGTTTTTCTATTATTACTATTTTTACGGATTGAGGAAAGTGAGAAACCCTAAATTTACCTCGAAAACATATATTCTTGAAAATACTTTCCTAATTTCCACTCGGAAATATTATGTCTGCGGGAACGCTTAAGATATTATGAGAAATATTTTTCGAAATAAAGATTTTCTTCAACTAATAGTTTCTTCGAATTCTTCATTTTACCATCATTTTGGCTAGAATAAAGCTTGGTTTGTAGGAGGGAGTAAGGTCCGCGGAAGCCAAAAATGCATTAAAACTGCAAGACGTTGCAATGGTGTGGAATGTTACACTCTTTTTTTTAACAAAATGTAGGTTTCAACTGCTCCACCCCTCTATTAAATATTTTACGAGATTTCCTTCTAAGGAAATCATAATGGGTCCTCGAGTCTGGGCTAGCCCCTCCCCTCGGCCTTAAATAGCCTTCCGACGCCTAAAGACCACTTTAAACACGAGATAAAAATCATTCAGAGTACAGTTTCACCAAGTTTATAAAAAACACTGTTTTAACAAGAATATTCTTTACTGATTTTCTTTAATCATCTAATAGAAGCAATAGTTATAACTTTTTGGTTTTGCCTTTGATGACGACGATTTTTTAATCCTCTGGCGTTTTTGCACTTTATATGAAATCGGAAAAAATTGTCTCCCTTATACATTTAGAAAAATAAATTCTCCCACCCCTAATTTTATAGAAGCCACTGTTATGTAAGATTAAGGCACTTACAAAAAGTTACTCAGAAAAACTAAGACATATTAACTACTGCACAAGTAATTAGAAAATTGGCATTGGCTCCACGACGCATGCGGAACGTATGTCCTTTTTACCATTTTTTGCAAAGGATAAAATTGTGAAATGGACAAAATAATTCGTCCATTTTTTACAAAAATATCAAAGACAATGTCCTGTCGAAAGATACCAGTCACACCTCGGGAGGGCAGCTGGAAAAAAATATTTACCGAAACGAGAGAATATCTATCGAATTGACAATGTGCTTGAGTGTGAAGAATGATCTAAAAAAATATATATCTCAGAATTAGTTTCGTCAAACTATTTAAAAAGAAAATCAAAGTTGTGTGACAAAATTCTATTTTTCATTGAAAGGAGTCATACTTGCTTCTTTTTTTTAAATACTATTTTATCCGTCGTGCTTTTCTGTGATCTCAGAAGAAAGATCATTCCTCCCATGTAAAATTCTCTCCTGGAAAAACCCACCCCCTTGTGAAAAATTCTCCCTCTCCGACGATTTTGATCCCTTTCCTTGGGGATTTGAGTCCATAAACCAAAAATAGGCGAAAATGCACCGAATCAATGAAGACAGGGCCGTATCCTGGGGCAGGGGTTAGGTTGTTCGACCTCTCTACCCCGAAATGCTTTTCCGACTCGTAAAAACATAAAAAAAACCCTGGATACGTCCTTGGAAGACGAACATTGTTTTTATGGCACTTGGTATTAACCAAGTGACATATAGCAATCGCAAATTCTGTCGGTCTGTCTGTCTGTCCCGGTTTTGCTACTTTAGGCACTTCCAGATAAGCTAGGACGATGAAAGTTGGCAGGCGTATCAGGGACCGGACCAGATTAAATTAGAAATAGTCGTTTTCCCGATTTGACCAGCTGGGGGGAGTGGGGGCCGGTTAATTCGGAAAGAATAGAAAAAATGAAGTAATTTTAACTTACGAACGGTTGATCAGATCTTAATGAAATTGATGTTTGGAAGGATAACGTGTCTCAGAGCTCTTATTTTAAATCTATGCGGAGGACATTGGGGGGAGTTGGGAGGAGGAAACCTAAAATCTTGGAAAACGCTTAGAGTGGAGGGATCGGGATGAAACTTGGTGGGAAAAATAAGCACAAGTCTTAGATACGTGATTGACATAACCGGAACGGATCCGCTCTCTTTGGGGTAGTTGGGGGGGGTTAATTCTGGAAAAAAATGAGGTATTTTTAACTTACGAACGGGTGATCGGATCTCAATGAGATTTGATATTTAGAAGGATATCATGTCTCAAAGCTCTCCTTTTAAATCCCGACCGGATCTGGTGACATTGGGGGGAGTTTAGGGGGAACCTAAAATCATGGAAAACGCTTAGAATGTAGGGGTCGGGACGTAACTTGGTGGGAAAAAGAAGCAGAATTCTTAGATACGTTATTGACATAATTGCAATGGATCCGCTCTATTTTGGGGAATTGGGGGGGGGGGTGTTAATTCTGAAAAATTAGAAAAAGGACGTATTTTTAACTTACGAAGGAGTGATCGGATCTTCATAAAACTTCATATTTAGAAGGACCTCGTAACTCATATCTCTTACTTTAAATCTCAACCGGATCCAGCGTCATTGGGGGGGGGGAGTCTTAGAAATACTTAAAGCGGAGAGATCAGGATGAAACTGGATGGGAAGAATAAGAACAAGTCTAAGATACGTGACTGACATAACCGGACCGGATCCGCTCTTTTTGGTGGAGTTGGTGGGGGAGTAATTCGGAAAAATTAGAAAAAATGAGGTGTTTGTAACTTACGAACGGGTGATCAGACCTTAATGAAATTTGATATTTAGAAGGATCTTGTGCTTTAAAGCTCTTAATTTAAATTCCTACTAGATCCTGTGATATTTGGGGGAGTTGCAGAGGGAAACCGGAATTTTTGGAAAACGTAAAAATTGGGGTATTTTTATCTTACGAATAGGTGATCGGATCTTAACGAAACTTGATATATAGTAGGATATTATGTCTCAGATGCTCCATTTTCGACTCGAATCGGATCCGGGGACATAGGGGATTGGAGGAGGGAAATAGAAATCTTGGAAAACGCTTAGAGTGGAGAGATCTGGATGAAACTTGGTGGGAAGAATAAGCACAAGCTCTAGATACGCGATTGACATAATCGGAACTCTTTGGAGGAGCTGGGGGGGGGTGTTAATTTGGAAAAATTAGAAAAATTGAGGTATTTTGAACTTACGAAGGAGTGATCGGATCTTAACGAAATTTGATATTTAGAAGAAATTCATGTCTCAGAGCTCTTATTTCAAATCTCGAACAGATCTGTTGACATTGGGGGGAGTTGGAGGGGGGAATCGGAAATCTTGGAAAACGCTTAGAGTGGAGGAATCGGGATGAAACTTGGTGGACAGAATAAGCAAATGTCGTAGATACATGACTGACGTAACCGTACTGGATTCTCTCTCTTTGGGGGAGTGGGGGAGGGGTTCAGTGCTTTGGTGAATTTTGTGCTTCTTGACGTGTTAGGACGATGAAAATTGGTAGGCGTGTCAGGGAGCTGCACAAATTGACTTGATAAAGTCGTTTTCCAAGATTCAACCATCTGGGGGGGCTAAAGGGAGAAGAAAAATTAGAAAAAATAAGGTATTTATAACTTACGAGTGGGTGATCGGATCTTAATGCATTTTGATATTTAGAAGGACATCGTGTCTCAGAGCTCTTATTTTAAATCCCGACCGGCATTAAGCCTCTGATTTTCCTTTTAGATCAGTCTATTGATTCTTAGAATCTTGTTAAAGCTCATACCATATGAGCTCTTAGCTCTTGTTTTCAAATGTTGAGCTTTCCATTATAGACTTATTCCCATATTGGATAGAGATGTCCTTTACCCTACATTTTATATTATTTTGTATGATTTTATATAATATAATATTTTATATAATATGATATTTTATATAATATAATATTTTATATGATTACTTCATTAATTTATTTTGATTGGATATGCAAAGAGCGGGAAAAAATATGCAAATTTTCTTTTTTTCTGATTTCTAATTGAATGATCCATCGCTGAAGTTTTTACGACCACCCCGTCCATAAAAGCCGTATATGTTAATAATAGGCAACTAATATAACTTATAGCCCTTTTCATGAGGGTTTTGGGGGGATTGACATCCCCAAAACATAATTAACCTTTCAGTTATGCTGAACAAAATGACTGTCTCAAAATTTTGATTGGATGTGTTTGGTGAAATGAAGGAAGCGTGAGGGGGCTATTTTCCCACCAATCACTTTCGACTCTTAAAAAATGCACCAGAACTTCCAATTGTCAATCGAATGAGCTCTTTTCGAAGTTTTTACGACAACTTCTACTCGAAGTGCCTTGTTTAGAAAACAAAATAATATATTATGCTCACTCTATTCTTTACTTAAATAGCGCTATTGCGCTGCCTATGAAGTAGCAGCAGTTCACATTGTGTCATCCACGTTTTATGAAGGCAAATTAATGAATTCTCTCGTTAAAATCATCCTATCCTGAAAGTACACAATTTTGTGTTTCGCAATTTCCTTCTTCTTTTTCTGTTATATTATCTTCCTTTGCTTCCCCTTTTTTGCATTCTATCCTTCCTTCATCTTTTTCATTTCTATCCTCCTTCGCTCTCTTTTTCTACTCCTTTTCTTCCTTAAGATTTCTCTTTGTTGTTGTTGTTGCTGATAGTGCTTCTGGACTGTTACTACCAGCAGACGCGTTATAAACAGTAGCCAATATCTAAGCAAACAGCTCTAAAAAGTTTTTTTTTAAATATCAAAAGCTTGATTTTATAAAGGACTCATGATGAAGCCCTGGGCAATTCCTCAGATTAGGAGAAAAACTTCAATGTCTTTTTGTCGTCAACAGAACAACCTAATAACCAAATCTATAACTAGAATTTTAGAATCAATAATATTGTAGGTGCTGTCAGTGGATTTCTTTTCTTCTAAATTTAGATTCCCCTTCTTTCTCTTAATTCATTTGTCAATTTTGTTGCATGGAACTACTTTGATATTTGGCTCATTTCCAATTTTAGTTTGCGGCAGCTGTAAAAGTATAGACCTATACTTCTATCGAACCCTTCTCTTATTAAATCCTATCTACTTTTTCTATTGAATCTCTTTTTTATGGTGGAAATTATATCAGAAGACAACATAAAGGTTCCCTGAATTCCCACCCTCTTCAAGTTATATTAGCTTGGGATCTGTACTTCTGTTTGGTCGTAAAATTACCGAATAGATTTTACAAGTTATTGGGGGAACGAGAGGCTTCCCACTCTGCACTACTGGGTGTACATCTCGGAGCACCACTTTTCCGCCACACATGGATCATTTTTGTGTCGTGTAAGGTCTCTTTGTGTCACGTTTTACACTGTGTACCACGCTTGGTGCACTTCCACCCTGAGAAGTACCTGCCACTTTGTATACCTGATTTTTGAAAGTGGGAACCCCTTGGGGAAGAAAGTAGGCTGGATTAGGATTGGACATTATTGTGAATACAATTTAGGTAATAAAGACTGATTTTGTGAGTGTAAGGGTGGAAAGGATGGAGAAGTTCGCGCAAATGAATTGCCAAAATAAACTACTGTTTTTCACGCCAAAGAATAACGAATGAATGAAGGAATGTTCTTTATTACCCATCTAACAACAAAAAAAAAAGAAGAAAACGTTGGAGTACACTAAAAGAAAGGAAAACACCACAAACACGACAGAAAGATATACACCAATTTCCAATAATACTACAACTAAAATAACGCGCCCTTCCACGGGTGAGAAGAGGGCTGATACTCAGTTTCCGAAACTCTTCATCCCCGGCCTGAAGTGATCCCACCACACCGAAATGGTTAACGATGTACCTATTCTTGAACCTCCGAGTGGCCTGAAGCAAAAACTTCGCATACCTAAAATAACACTTTCGCAACCCTCGCTTGTCAGATTTCGCAGAAATGTCCAAAAATAGGGCCAAATATAGAATATTCTGGAGAGCCACACTATTATATATTCGAGAAAGGGCTTTCCGTTCCAGATTAAGTTGCTATGTAACCACGGTGGCATTAGCAATTGTAAGTTTCCGTTCAGCATTCCGAAGCAAAAGCTTTCGCGTGTTCTTAATCGAAGACCCAATCGGGAAACCTAAACATGTTAGTACAGTGGTGGGTGTCATCTCAGTATCACCTAGACAGACATTATCTGGAGCATAATTACCGTGTAAATTAAAGAAGAGGATTAGGGACTTCGCAGCATTCATACTTAGTTCTATTTGTAGATATTTATCACATAGATTATCAAAACTCCGTTGAAGACTAGCTACTGACCGGCAGAGATTTACCAGATCGTCCGCATAACAAAGCACTGATGTATCCATTCCTTTTGAAATGCAACTAATAGATAGGCCAATATGCACAGGATAAGAAAATGAAATGCAATTTCCGAGTATTTTTTTTTTTTTACTTGATTGTTTCTTTTGTGATAAATTTAAAAGGACAAAAAGTATTTGAGTCGCATTTTTTTTTACAAGTAAACTCTTTGTTTCTCCATTTTAATACTATAATATAAACTCTGTAT
Source organism: Artemia franciscana (assembly GCF_032884065.1). Taxonomy (NCBI): domain Eukaryota; kingdom Metazoa; phylum Arthropoda; class Branchiopoda; order Anostraca; family Artemiidae; genus Artemia; species Artemia franciscana. Next base: position 11,437,530 of record NC_088870.1, on the reverse strand, counting down.
ATTGAGTATGCATTTATTTATTCTTGAAAACCGCTCCATATTTTTCAGGAAAATTTTGTATCATGAGATATTCTGGTCTAATAAAACAAATTAGATAGGCTAGAAGTTTGAAAAATTCGTCCAGAGCTTTAGTTTTGGACAATAAATATTTATCTGAGTTACGTCATTTTTATATACATCAGTATTACAATGACGTTGTCATACTTGTCACCTTACGTGTAAAAATTGAAGATTGCAAAATACGCGTAAAAACTGGTGATTGCAAAAATATTTGTATATATTTTATAAGGTATTAAAACAATTCAAAAACCTTTAAAAAGAAAATCAAAATTTTGAAGCTTAGTAGAAATCGTTGTTAGAAATCGGACTTGCTTCAATAATAAAACATCTTTGAAAAGAAACAGTATGAAAAGACATGTAATTGACAAAAACTGGTAATTGCAAAGATATTTGTATATATTTTGACAAAGGATTACAACAATTCGAAAACTTTAAAAAAAAAACAAAGTTTGAAGCTTAGTAGATATCGTTGCTAGAAATCGGACTAGCTTCAATAATCGAACATCTTTGAAAAGAGACAGTATGAAAAGACACTAAATTGCATAAAGAGCAAAAAACTGGTAATTGCAAAGATATTTGTATATATTTTGACAAGGGATTACAACAATTCGAAAACTTTTAAAAGAAAACCAAAGTTTGAAGCTTAATAGAAATCGTTGCTAGAAATCGGACTAGCTTCAATAATCGAACATCTTTGAAAAGATACAGTATGAAAAGACGTTAAACTGCGTAAAGAGCAAAAAATTTGTAATTGCAAACACATTTGTATTTATTTTAAGAAGGAATTACAACAATTCAAAAACCTTAAAAAAGAAAACCAAAAGCTAAAAGCTTAGTAGATATCGTTGTTAGTAAAAATATCATTATCGAATTTCATTTGTTATATGTATACGTAAAAATACCTGAAAATTTTAAAATGAGCTTTTTTTTGTCAAATAAAATCAATTTGCTACGTGATCAAGCATGTAGGTTTGAACGCAAGCAGTTACGTAATGTCAGTAGGAAGGCCCAAAAAACAAAAAATCGCAATTATTACAAATGATGATTCTCAATTTTGACACAAATTCAGAAACATTTAAAAAAGAAAACCAAAAGTTTGAAGCTTAGTACGTATCGTTGTTAGAATGTCCCACATCCTGAAGAATTAACAAATCTATAACCTGGAACGAAATGTAAACATAGACCAATAAGGGCAGTTAAAGCGAAGGGCAGTGGCAAATTGTCTGGTAATTTGCCAATGCCCGTACTTTCTTCAATAATAAAAGATCTTTGAAAAGACTTCAGTATGAAAAGACAGCATATTGTCTCAAAGTGCCTGCGGTTAGAAAACAAGCGACAATGAGAATCCATATATAGAAGCCTGCCGCGTGCCAAGTGCCGGGGCCCGGTACTAATCTATATAACTATGTTATATTAGAGTTTTATGCCTATATTCTGTCTCTCTGTATTATACATACTATAGTTTGTTAATGCTGTAGTTCAAATTCAGTACTTATCGCATAGCAAAAGGAAGGTAAATAAAAAAAAAAATAACATAGAAAACAAATTGGGAACATGAAGAACCAAACTATGATCTGGTTAACGAACCATGCCCTATAGCTCACTATCCTATGGATTACCGATCTAAGGAATTAAATACGCCAGTCATTGTTTCCTTGATCGCCTTTTTATGGCACTTGGTATTAACCAAGTGACATATAGCAATCGCAAATTCTGTCGGTCTGTCAGTCTGTCTGTCGGTCCCGGTTTTGCTACTTTAGGCACTTCCAGGTAAGCTAGGACGATGAAATTTGGCAGGCGTATCAGGGACCGGAGCAGATTAAATTAGAAATTGTTTTCCCGATTTGACAATCTGGGGGGAGTGGGGGGCCCGTTAATTCGGAAAAAATAGAAAAATTGAAGTATTTTTAACTTACGAATGGTTGATCAAATCTTAATGAAATTTGATGTTTTGAAGCATATCGTGTCTCAAAGCTGTTATTTTAAGTCCCGACCGGATCTGGTAACATTGGGGGGGAATTGGGAGGGGGAAACCTAAAATCTTGGAAAACACTTAGAGTGGAGGGATCGGGATGAAACTTGGCGGGAAAAATTAGCACAAGTCCTAGATACATGATCGACATAACCGGAATGGATCCGCTCTCTTTGGGGTAGTTGGGGGGGGGGGGGGTAATTCTGAAAATTAGAAAAAATGAGATATTTTTAACTTACGAACGGGTGATCGGATCTCAATGAAATTCGATATTTAGAGGGATATCGTGTCTCAGAGCTCTTATTTTAAACCCTGGCCGGATCTAGTGACATTGGGGGGAGTTGGGAGGGGGAAACCTAAAATCTTGGAAAACACTTTGAGTGGAGGGATCGGATGAAACTTGGTGGGAAAAATAAAAAAAGTTCTAGATGCATGATTGACATAACCGGAACGGATCCGCTCTCCTTGGGGTAGTTGGGGGAGGGTTGATTCTGAAAAATTAGAAAAAAATGAGGTATTTTTAATTTACGAACGGGTGATTGGATCTCAATTAAATTCGATATTTAGAAGGATATCGTGTCTCAGAGCTCTTATCTTAAATGCCGATCGGATCTGGTGACATTGGGGGGGGGGAGTTGGGAGGAGGAAACCTAAAATCATGGAAAACACTTAGAGTGGAGGGATCGGGATGAAACTGGATGGGAAGAATAAAAACCTGTCTAAGATACGTGACTGAAATAACCGGCCCGGATCTGCTCTCTTTGGTGGAGTTGGGGGGGGAATTCGGAAAAATGATGTATATGTAACTTATGAAAGGGTGACCAGATCTTAATGAATTTTGATATTTAGAAGGATCTTGTGCTTTCAAGCTTTAATTTTAAATTCCGACCAGATCCTGTGACACTGGGGGGAGTTGGAGGGGGAAACCGGAATTCTTGGAAAACCTGGAAATTGAGGTATTTTTATCTTACGAATAGGTGATCGGAACTTAATGAAATTTGATATTTAGAAGGAATTCATGTCTCAGAGCTCTTATTTTAAATCCTGACCGGCATTAAGCCTCTGATTTTACTTTTAAATCAATCTATTGATTTTTAGAATTTTGTTAGAGGTTATACCATATGAGCTCTTGTCTCTTAGCTCTTCTTGCCTCGTCACAAGTGCCATATGAGCTCTTAGCTCTTGTCCCAAATTGACCGCCCCCCCACTCCCCCCCCAGACGGTCAAATCGGGAAAAAGACTATTTCTAATGTTATCTGGTCCGTTCCCTGATACGCCTGCCAAATTTCATCGTCCTAGCTTACCTGGAAATGCCTAAAGTAGCAAAACCGGGACCAACAGACCGACAGAATTTGCGATTGCTATATGTCACTTGGTTAATACCAAGTGCCATAAAAACCTGTCTAAGAAACGTGACTGAAAAAACCGGACCGGATCTACTCTCTTTGGTGGAGTTGGGGGTAATTTGGAAAAATGAGGTATTGGTAACTTACGAAACGGTGACCATATCTTAATAAAATTTGATATTTAGAAGGATCTTGTGCTGTAAAGCTCTAATTTTAAATTCCGACCAGATCCTGTGACATTGGGGGGAGTTGGAGGGAGAAACCGGAATTCTTGAAAAACGTGAAAAGTGGGGTATTTTTATCTTACGAACGGTGATCGGATCTTACTGAAATTTGATATTTAGAAGGAATTCATGTCTCAGAGCTCTTATTTCAAATTAAATAAAAAAAATCGTCTGGCCTTTTTTTCGTGTTTTTCTTTCCTATCAGGCCATCGTTACTGTTTACTTTCAAATCTCGCTCCTAACAGATATTAAATAAAAAAAAATAGGTTTTTTTTTAACTGAAAGTAAGGAGCGACATTAAAACTTAAAACAAACAGAAATTACTCCGTATATGAAATGGGTTGTCTCCTGCGCAATCCATCGCTCTTTTCGCTAAAGTTTTTAATTGTTTTACAAAGTAGAATTGTGGCAAAGAGTCAAACTTTAGCGTAAAGAGCGAGGGATTGCGGAGGAGACAACCTATTTCATATATGGAGTGATTTCTGTTCGTTTTAAGTTTTAATGTCGCTCCTTACTTTCAGTTAAAAAAAACTGTTTTTTTTTTATTTAATTTCTGAAGGTTTTTGAATTAATGTATGTTTGATTTTGGCTCTCCGCGCATAAATTACTAAAATGAAATTTAGATATTAATTTTTTTTGGCTAAATGGCTTTCTCTTAGTTTTGATCAGACGATTTTGAGAAATAAGGGGTGGGGAAGGAGGCCTAGTTGCCCTCCAATTTTTCGGTTACTTAAAGAGGGAACTAGAACTTTTAATTTGTAACGAACGTTTTTATTAGTAAAAAATATACGTAACTTAAGAACTAACTTACGTAACAAACTTTTATATTCTTATATTTTTATTATGTATATGAGGGGGTTTGTCCCCCGTTAATACCTCGCTCTTTACACTAAATCTTAAGTTTTGTCCCAATTTTTTAAGAATGGCCCCTGAATCAGTAAGGCCGTAGAACAAATAGTTGAAATTACTAAAAATACTTTAGCATTAAGAGCGAGGTATTTATCTCCTCCTAAATACCTCGCTCTTTATGCTAAAGTATTTCTAAAACCCCACATATGCGTAATAATCTCTGTTCGTTTTAAGTTTTAATGCTACTCCTTACTTTCAATTGAAAAAAACTTTTTCATGATTATTTTTTCTTTGTTTTTTTTTATAGTAGTGCTAGAAGATTCCGCGCCCTTTTCATTGAATTTCTCTTCCCCCATGACATATTCCTCCAAGGAAATATCCTCCCACATAGCCCCCTCCCCTCAACCCCACCCCAAACCAAAAAAATCCCCCTGAAAACGTCTCTACACTTCCCAATAACCATTACTATATGTAAACACTGGTAAGATTTTGTAACTTGCAGCCCCTCCCCCAGGGACTCTGGGGGATTAAGTCATCCCCAAAGAATAATTATTATGGTTTTCGGCTATGCGGAACAAAATAGTTATCTCAAAATTTTGATCCGTTGACTTTGGAAAAAAATGAGCGTGGGAGGGGGCCTAGGTGCCCTCCAATTTTTTCGGTCACTTAAAAAGGGCACTAGAACTTATCTTTTCCGTAAGAATGAGCCCTCTTGCGACATTCTAGGCCCACTTGGTCGACACGATGACCCTGGGAAAAAAAAATAAACACTCACCCGTGATCTGTCTTCTGGCAAAAAATACGAAATCCACATTTTTGTAGATATGAGCTGGAAATTTTTGCTACAGGGTTCTCTGATATGCTGAATGCGATGGTGGTGATTTTCGTTCAGATTCTATGGCTTTTAGGGGGTGTTTCACCCTATTTTCCAAAATACGGCAAATTTTCTCAGGCTCGAAACTTTTGATGACAAGGACTAAATTTGATGAAACTTAAATATTTCAAATCAGCATGAAAATTTCGATTCTTTTGATGTATGTTTTAGCATCAAAATTCTGTTTTTTATAGTTTCATTTACTGTTGAGCCGGGTCGCTCCTTACTACATTTCGTTACCACGAACTGTTTGATCCTGACCAGATCTTTTGTAATTGGGGGGAGTTGGAGGGAGAAATCTTGGAAAACACTTGGAGAAGCAAATGTCCTTGATACGTGATTGACGTAACCGTACCGTATTCGACCTCTTTGGGGGAGTTGGGGGAGGGGTTTAGTGATTTGGCGAGTTTGGTGCTTCTGGACGTGCTAGGACGATGAAAATTGGTAGGCGTGTCAGGGAGCTGCACAAATTGACTTGATAAAGTCGTTTGATAAATTTGGTATTTATAACTTACGAGTGGGGGATCGGATCGTGACTCAGAGCTCTTATTTTAAATCCTGACCGGCATTAAGCCTCTGATTTTCCTTTTAAATCAATCTATTTATTCTTAGAATTTTGTTAGAGCTCATACCATATGAGCTCTTGGCTCTTAGATCTTCTTGCCTCGTCACAAGTGCCATATGAGCTCTTAGCTTTTGTTCATGTCGAAAGTTTGCCGTAGAAATTCTGTAGATTTTTCAGTAAGCCACTATGTGCCACAGAAGTCTCAAGGTCTAAGTACGTGACCGTAAAAACGTGACAGCTTTTTTTTATCCTAAACATTCACTGTTACATGATTGGAATTTCGCCCAGAATTGAACCTTTTATCTCTTTCGTTGACAAGGATTTTGTCCAAAACCCTTGTAACAAAAGTGTCAATGCCCTATGCTACAGACGAAAAAGGTCTCAGATCAGATTTTAATAAAAATTTGGGTATGACAGCCCGTTGACGTCGAACTGAAAATTAGAATTTGTAGCAGAATTCTCTGGTGATTTGGAGTAGGCTGGATATTATAAGGAAAGGTTGTATATTATTATATTTTCAATAAGATTCCGCTTTTTCCGTAAGTATTCCATAGACTCCATTACTGCGTTATTTTGTCTATAGACAGAAATCAAATTCCGTAGATATATGGAAAAATTCGTAAAATTGAAAACATTTGTACAAATGTGTTATGAACGTTTGAAGTTGATGTTTATTGAGAAGTAACCTTCTTGTTTCGTAGATAATACCCAAGAAATCAAAAAGTTTTGTTCAAGTTAACCTTCTCCGTTTTCCAAAATTAATTTTTAGTGAATGATTTCGAAACAAAGTAAAGTGTTTTCAAAGAAAAGTAAAGAGTTATGTTAAAACCAGGGCTGAGGAGTTGGCTATTAGTTATAACCGACTCCAACTCCAAACATTTTTAATATACCGACTCCGACTCTATTCAGCAAAATTTGTTAAAACTCTAACTCCAATTCCACGACTACGATTCCACAATCCTACTTTAAAGATTCATTTAACTAGATTTTATAAGTTATAACTGGCTTCGACTCCGGTCATTTTCAGTGTACTGACTTCTACTCCCTTCAGCAAAAAATTGCTAAAACTCTGACTCCGATTCCACGACTTCGATCCCACAGCCCTACTTTAAAGTTTCATTTAACTAGATTTTATAAGTTATTACTGGCTCCGACTCCAGAAATTTTCAGTGTACCGACTCCGACTCCATTCAAAAATAGGTTACCAAAATTCTGACTCAGACTCCAGTTAAAACCTAAAACGAGCAAAAATAAAGTCATATAATAGTTCAAACTTAAAATGAATAGAAGATACTACAAATGAGCAAAGGTAAAAGGAACATGAATAAAATGAGTAATTAAGCATATAGTCAAAAATATAGTAATATGAATAGACAGATTTATCCTGAAAGCCAAAGAAATTAAAATGAACTATCAAGCCAAACTTAATACGAACAGAAATTATGACAAAGATGGGTTACAATACGGAAAACGCGGCTACAATATTTTGAATAAGACAGTAAAAAAAGCAAAAGAACTTTTAATTATAAAATAGGTCCAAATATTTGTTTCACGTCCCGAAGCCTTTATCATTGGAAAAAAATATCAAAAAAGCTTTCCAATTTAAGGAGAAAATATAGATAGCAGAACATATAAAGCCCGCAAAACAAAAACACAGACGAAAAAAATGACATATTAATATTATCCAATATGACAAATGTTCGCCGCATTGGATTGAGGAAGAGTTTTTAAATTGGATATTATTAATTTGTAAGTTCTTTTGGCTTTCTGTCTAATTTTTGTGTTTATTACCTTTTATTTATGTGTTATGTTAATTTTTTTTTTAGCTTTTTTAAGAATTTTTTTCCGCTGATCAAGGCTTTCAGGGACGAATGTTATTGCGAGGGGGGCAAGAAGGGTCCATATGCGGATAGTCAAGGGGCATGGGCAATATAATAATTTTTTTCTCCACATTATTCGGGGGCACTGCCCTCCTTCCCACCTCCAAATGATACCCCTAAAGGCTTCCTGGCGCGGAGTTAACAGATTTGGACCTTTCTTATTGTGAATTTTTTCCACTCTTTTATTAAAATATTATACCCATTTTTCTATATTTTTGTTTAATTACTGAATGGAATGGCAATGTATTCTAAAAAAATATCGTAAATATAGTTAGGACGGCGCCTATATCTAACCTTTAAAGACCAGAGCGTCAATTATCCTTTACTGAAAACACAATGTATTTTGAACAGTTTATTATCAGAGATTTCTTGGATATAATACAATCGTATTCAAAACCATCAGTGTAGCTTCATTAATCTGATAGATAGTAAATTCTATTCAATTTTTCTTAGTTTTAAACAAATCTCTTTCAAATGTCTTAACAATCAGTTGTTAAACTATTTATTGATTCGTCAATTCAAAATGTTACTTCAGTTAACTAAGCAAATATCTTCAAAAATTGAAAATTTTTATTTTTAAAACTTTGTTTGGGTATCTATTTCCTATATCGTCTAATAGTTCTGACAAAAAAATATCCTATTAAATTGTACAATTAAATTGAAAGTCAAGTTGTATTTATCCCAAGGAAAAAAATATCTTCCCTGTAATTTTTATTAGTGTCAGTGCTTTTTTATATGTCAATTTTGATGTTACAACAAATTTAAATCAGTTTTTTAAATCTATCTTTTTCAGTGAAGCACAGGTAGCATGGGTTTGAAGGGGGCAGTCCCATTCTTGTTTGCGGTAGCTGTTATTTGTAAACAATGGTTAGCCTAATACAGTATTTTTTCTTTCATGTTGTGCCAATAAAAATGCTTTAATCGAACAGGCCCTTTCCAGTGGAGGCGAAATGAAGCTCTCCTTTTCTCCTCTTCTCCTCTCTCCTCTTTTCACCTTTTGAATCCTTTTCTATGGACTCCTTTTCTCGTAGTTGGTAATTTTTGGTCTGTTTCGGTTTGATCATTCATTTTAATTTCAGTTCCTTTCAGTACTTATCTATAAATCATCTATAAATCGCCCTGACAAGGTTCTATGGTCCCATCTTTTTATACGAAACAGTGGGGATGGGGGGATGGACCAAAAAATGAATAATACATTGAAGACACATGACATTTTAATGAGGCAGCGCTAGAGCGGTTCCTCTGAACCGTTGTTGGAGTTGATTGGGAAATTGTCTACAAAAAGCCGACACTATTCTCTTAACATTTATGTCTAGTAACTTGTCTTCCATAAATTTTTAGATAATTTTCTAGCAATCAGAGATCTTGCCATTTCAACTTCCGTATTTTTTTTCTGTTCTTGTCATCGTCATAGAATTGTAAAGGTCTCTTTAATTAAAAGATAGCCTAGCTGTAATCGTGAGTTAATTGGAAAATTGTTTACAAAAAAGATCTTCATTAAACTATGCAAAGACAATATTAGCATAGACATGCTTGTAGCCTATTATTCTTTTCATTTTCGCATAACCTTACTAAAATTAGGAATTCTTTGCCATCTGAACTCCTGCATATTTCCGTGCTATTCCGCAGAATTTAGATTTTTCCAGTATTATTTCGCCATCTGAACTTCTGCATATTCTTTTGTTTACCTTCGCCCCCCCCCCTATGCTGAGCGGATACGCCCAAACCCTGTCCCTTTCGTGTCATGATGTCCTAATTTTGGCTATTCTGGGTTTTCCCACCGCTCTTTGTCATAGGCAGCGTAATAGCGCTGCCTAAGTAAACAGCGATGTTGGTTCAATATGTTTTTTTTTGTTTTTTTTAGACCGACTCTTTGTATCGAAGGAGTTGTCATAGAAACTTCAAAAAGGACTGATTCGATTAGAAACTGAAAGGACTAGTGCCCTTTTTCAGTCAAAGTGATTGGAGAGCAACCAACTCTCCTCCCACGCACACCATTTCTCCAAACACATTCGACCAAAATTTTGACATACCCATTCTCTTCAACATAGTTGAAAGATCCGAAAATTATTTCTTTGATGATAACAACCGCCCCCCCCCCCACAACCTTCAGGGCAAGGGTTATAAGTTATGCGCTTGGGGCATGTAAGGTTTTTATAAAAATCGTTGTCGTGGAAACTTCGAAAAGGGTTGATTCGATTGGAAATTGAAAGTGTTAGTGCCCTTTTCAATAGTCGAAAGTAATTTGAGAGCAGCTAGCCACCACCTCTCACGCCCACCGTTTCCCCAAACACACCCAATCAAAATTTTGAGATAGCCAGTTTGTTAAACGTAGTTGAAAGTTCCGGAAATTATGTTTTTGAGGATGACAACCTCCCCCCACATTCCTCAAAGGCAATGGTTGTAATTTATGCCCTGGGGGCATAAAAGGCTTTAATTGAAAGTGTTCTCGTAGAAAATTCAAAAGGGCTCACTTGATTAGAAATTGAGAGGGATAGAGCCCTTGTTAATAGTCGAAGGTGATCAGAGGGTGAATGCCCCCCCACACCCATCATTTCTCCAGACCCTTATGATCAACATTTTGATATAGCCATTTTGTTTAGCGCAGTTGAAAGGTCAGGAAATTATGTCTTTGAGGATGAAATCCCCCAGAACCTTCAGGACAAGGGTTGTAAATTATGCCCTTAGGGCATATAAGGTTTTTTTTATAAAAAACATTGTCGTAAAAACTTCAAAAAGGGCTCATTCGATTGGAAATTGAAATGGCTAGTGCCCTTTTCAATAGTCGAAAGTGATTGGAGAGCAAATTCTTTTAAATCTTTTCACTTTTATAACCTTAAGAAATCAAAAATCAATTGAGATTTTAAGGAATTAATATCAGCATATGTATATTAAACTGACAATGCACATTCATTTGAATTTTTTCAGTAAAGTGCAAATTATATTTTGGCTTTTAGAAAGCATTAGGGTTTTTGAACCCTAATCATGTTAAATTCTGCTCGTTTTGAGTTTGACTCGGTTAGTTATCGTAATTTTTGTTCGTTTTTGGTTTCATTTATTTATTAATGCTGATTTTTGGTAGTTGTATGCTTGGTAGATTATTTGATTATTTTATTATTTTTTTGTTCATATTTGGCTTAATGGAGTTCTCTACTTTTATTTGAAAAACTTATTTTGTGGAAAGAAGTTTTTTAAATAATAGAAAGAAAAAACGACAAATATTTCTCCTCGAAATCCGATATTTGCTGTTGTGTGATACCCGATGTCGTAAATTGTCTATTTGAAAAGCTCTTCTTTATGATCGTTCTCTCTCTTCTCTCTTCTCTCTCTCTCTCTCTCTCTCTCTCTCTCTCTCTCTCCTCTCTCCTCTCTCCTCTCTCCTCTCTCTCTCCTTTCATCTATATTGTGTTTCTATTCTCTTCCACTGCATAGCTACTATAATTTATTTTTAATTAATAGTTTATATTTTAATAATTAATATTTTTAAATATAAATAATTTATATTTATCTTAAATTAACATGTAAAATCATATCAGAAAGATGCCATGTAACGATTAACTTGGTCCAGAACACTTCTCTTTTAAACCGCCTTTCTGTAACCTTGAAGCAAGAAATTTTCAAATCAGATCTTAACGGATGATACAATTTAGTGCCAGAAAAAAATAAAATAAAGATCCTTAGCACAAAGTACCATAAATCTCATTATGGCTGTCCCCGCTGCATCTCCAACGAAGAAATAATCAAATAAGAAACAAAGAAAACAGATTTATTGACAAAACAGAAAGGAAGCCTAAGTTGCTTTCTCCTCGCTTTCTAATTCCCTAGATGCTATTGAACAATCGAAGTTAGATCCGCTAAAGTATCTAAAGCTCTCTCATTCCGAATGTTTATATTTTTGACCTATCTTAGAAATACTTGTTTTGTAGTCGTATTATCATAATTCTGCCATTCCAAGAACAGGAATACGGAATAGTCGTTGGGAGCTGGGCATTTTATGACCTGTTCTGTTTTTATTTTCCAGTGTTAATTCTTTATATTTTCCGACGGATGTTTAATTCGGCTTTTCTGTTTTTTTTTTCTTTTAAGATTAGTTTTGTGTTTAAATAAATGTTTTTCTATAATTAATTACGAAACATAGAGTTAAAAAATTACATTTAATTTAATGGATAGGTTTTAAGGGCAAAATGGAAGGTATTTAGTTTAAAGAAAGAAGAAGAGAACATTGAAATAGGGAATAACCTGAGAAATACAGAGACATGATAGGAAATAACGGTGAAATAGGAGCTAGATAATTTGTGCTGATGTTTATGTGAGAATTTATAGGGGGAAGGGGGAGGGGATTAAATTTAAGGAAACCTATAGCACTTTCACTGGTGACGTAAATCAATATTTTTGCGTTGCCTCTCCGTTTTTATCTTCGTGTCGTGGCAAAAACCCTAATTATTATAATTTTGTTATATTTATAGTTTTTATTATTTTGTTATATTTTGTTATTTTATTTATATTACTTTTATGCATATTATAGTTTTATATTATTATTATTATTATATAGTTTTTTATTTATTATTATTATAAATTACTTTATTTTTATTATTGTAGTCATAGTTTTAGTTTTTGTATTATTATATATTTTATTTTGTTTATGCGATGCCACTATTTATTCCTCTATATCTTACGATGACGGAAAAATAATGGATCTTTTTTATGCAACTGTCTTTACTAAAAAAAAAAATAAAAAGAAAAAAAATACCGTAATCAAATTACTGTACTAAGGAGCGACCCGGCTCAGTAATAACCGAGACTTTAAAAAACGGAATTTTCATACCGATAGTTACATCAAAAGAATCACATTTTTATGCTTATTTTAAATATATAACTTTCATTAAGTTTAGCCTTACCCATCAAAAGTTACGAGCCTGAGAAAATTTACCTTATTTTAGAAAATAGGGGGAAACACCCCCTAAAAGTCAATGAATTCAGCAAATTAGAGAACCCTACTGTAGAAATTCCAAGCTCCTGTCTACAAAAATGTGGAATTTTGTAATTTTTTTTTTTTTACCAAAGGACAGATCACGGATGCGTGTTTATTTGTTTGTTTGTTGTTTTTTTCGTTTTTTTTCGAAGGGTGATCGTATCGACCTAGTGCTCCTAGAATGTCGCGAGAGGGCTCATTCTAACGGAAATTATAAGTTCTAGTGCCTATTTTAAGTGATCGAAAATATTGGAGGGTACCTAGGCCCCCTCCCGCGCACATTTCCCCCCCAAAGTTACCGAATCAAAATTTTTAGATAGCCATTCTGTTCAACTTACTCAAAAGCTTAATAACTATTTCTTTGGGGACGACTCAATCCCCCACAGTCCCCGGGGAGGGGCTGCAAGTTCAAACTTTGAGCATTGTTTACATATAGTAATGGTTATTGTGAAGTGTACAAACGTTTTCAGGGGGACTTTTTCGCGTTGGGGTGGGCGTGAGTCGGGAGAGGGGGCTACCTAGGAAGATCTATCCATGGAGGAATTTATCATGAGGGAAGAGAATTTCCATGAAGGGGGTGCAGAATTTTCTAGCATTAAAAAAACAATGAGAAAGTAAATACATTTTTTTTTTCAACTGGAAGTAATGCTCAGCATTAAAACTAAAAACGAACATAAAACATTACGTATATAAGGGGATCGTCTCCTCCACAATACCTTACTCTTCACGCTAAAGTATTTTTAGTAATTTCACCTATTTATTTTACGGCCTTTGTGATTTGGGACCATTCGTAAAGATTTTGGACAAAATTCAAGCTTTAGTGTAAAGAGCGAGGTATTGGCAAAATTTCAATTTCGTTTTATTTATTCATATGCGGTGAGCCGACATTAAATTAAAACTTAAGACGAATAGAAATTATTCCTTATATGAAAGGGGTTGTCCCCTCCTCAATGCCTCGCTCTTTACGCTAAAGTGTTTTTACTGTTTTGAACAGTAGAGTTGTGACAACGAGTCAAGCTTTAGCGTAAAGAGCGGGGCGTTGAGGAGGGGCAACCCCTTTCATATACGGAATAATTTCTATTCGTTTTAAGTTTTAATGTCGCTCCTTACTTGCAGTTAAAAAAACTTGTTTTTTTTTATTTAATATTAAAAGAATCAGCTTATTATGCTGATTCCAAATATATTATTTACAGGGTTGACGAATCCTCTGTTATTTTGAAAAATACTTGGACAAATTGACTCAATATTTTGCCCGTGTGGCTCTTAGAACTATTTTATTTTTTAAGTTCGTCCATCTTGTGCTTCCAATTGAAATTCACTTTAACCTCGCACGACCATTTTACTTATCACCATTTGCTATTTCTCATTTTATTGATTCCACTCTTTATTTTCAGTTTGAATTTTATGGAATTTTGCAAATTTTACTTAGAAGTTGGATCAGCAAGGGTTTCGACATATTAAGAGATTGTTAGGGGTTAGTACAGAGACAAATAACGTTGTAACTAAGGGTAACCTAGGTCTAGTTTCTTTGGCTGTAGGCTAGTAAATGTAGATTCCCATAAAATATATAATACTTCACAAATATAATGGTTGGGAAAATGAATTAGATTTCTACGACGAAAATTGTAAACAATATACGACTGAACCATATATTTTTAGAATGACCAAATTAGGAATATGTTCGAGAGTTAATCAGCATAATCTTAGAAAAAATTGTCCTGCGAGAGATACATGGAGATTATCTATTCTTCTTAATGTATACTTAATTAAGTATGCTTTAAAATGTTTCATTATACTAATGGCTGATTGTTTGCCTCTCGGAGGAAGCAGAAAATATATGGGGAATGTCAGAAAAATTACGGGCCCTGATTCATGGGATAATCTCCCTCGAAATGATAATTCAAATGCAGGGGTAGTGTCTTTTCTTCGAGTATACGTGAGGTGTTCTGGCAACGTTTGTTCGGTTTCGCTGAGTAGAGTGTTGCGAGAGCAACACTTTGGTTTTGTTTCCTCGCTTCGATTAAACGCTAAATTATTTAATCTGTAAGGATCTTAAAATAAACAAGTCCCCTACTTTTCTTTCCACTGGAACCAAATTTGTCCTACCATCAAATACACTGGAAACAAATAATAGGTACACCAACTAGCAAAAGTTGCGGACCCTTCATTGCCGAAGATGATTATGAACTAACAGCCGAGTGTTGGTTAAAACTCTTCTATATGTCTCACAATTGGTATCGGCCTATTTTTGGTTTCAGTGTGTACCTTGCTACTGAAGTTGTCAACTCCTTTAAATTTTCAAACATGTATGTCTCATGAAGGAAGTTTTCTACCAAAAATGGATGACATATACTTTGATCTCTTTTCTCTCTCTCTCTCTCACGCTCTCTTTCTCTCTCTCTCTCACGCTCTCTTTCTCTCTCTCTCTCTCTGTCTCTCTCTCTCTCTTCTTTTACTTTCTCTCTCTCTCTTCTCTCTTCTCTCTCTTCTTTTACTTTCTTTAAAAACCGCAGAGGTTAGACCCTTACCACTTTCTAGGAATAAGCTGAAATCGGGGTGCTAGGAACAAAAAAAAAACAAATGACAAAACCGAAGTGTTGCTTTCGCAAAACAATGAATGGAGATTATAGATTAATTTTTACTTTATTTTCCCCCCTCCAGACCCTTTTCTGTCATTACCTGAATGTCCATTTAAATTTAGAAAATATGGATATAAAAATATACTTTTTTAGGCATCAGACTCCTTCGGCAATATGCACAATGACCCACCGACCTTTTCTCTAATAGCTGATGTGAAAGTATACATTTCTGTTAATAGTCTATCAACCATCAAGTGAATGAACTTGTTTTAAATGAAGCTTTAAAACAATTACCTATATTAACCGTTTATTTTATATGGACTAGGTGACCCTTTAAGAGTAAATGTGCCACCATGCGTCTTTACTGCCTCTGAAGCTTTGGAAGTTCAATGCATATTTTTTCAATAGATAGCAATTTTACCGTCTTTGGGTAAAAAATGTAGTTTAGTGCCACAAAATGGAGGAAAACACCCCTGGCACAATATTTTGGGCAACCGAAAAAGGGCATTAGAGTTTTCAAATTATATTTGGATGAGCCGTACTCTGATTTTCTGGGACTATTGGCTCGATAACCGCATTGAAAAAAAACTAATGTACACACATGCATGATGTTCATTCCCGAAAAAAGGCAAAATTCTGCATTTTGTAGATGAGAGCTTGAAACCTATACAACAGGGCTCTTTAATGAGCTGAATTTAATGGTGTAATTTTCACCAAGATCACTTACTCCCTTGAGAATGTTTCCCCCTTGTAAAAAAGATCAGCCATTTTTCCTAAACTTGTAGCTTTTTATAGGGAACTTTAAACTCGAGGAATTTTCTATACTTGGGATCTCGGAAAAATCAGTTTCGTTTGATGTATATCTATATATATAAAAATAAGTTGTCTGTCTGTCTGTCGAGTGACGTCATTATATGACGTCTGAATTATTTCATCATATACCAATTCAAAAACGAATGTATTCAAGCCGAAGTAGCTGAGTTGGTAAAGCGTTATGTTCCAGGTTCTAGGTCCGAGAGGTTCCAGGTTCGAGCCTTGGCTTTAGCATTAATACAAAAGAAGAAAAAAACTAAAAAAGGTAAAAACTACAAAAAAAACTAAAAAGAAAATACTAAAAAAAAACTAAAGAGAAACTTAAAAAAAAGGTAAAAACTACAAAAAAAAAATAAAAAGAAAAAAAAACTAAAAACCAATAAAAAAACTAAAAAAAACTAAAAACTGAAAAAGAAAAAAAAACTAAAAAAGGAAAAAACTGAAAAATAAAGGAGAAAAAGGAAACTAAAAAAACTAAAAATAAACATTAAAAAACTAAAAAAGGTAAAAACTACAAAAAAAACTATAAAGAAAAAAGAAAAAAAAAACTAAAAACGCTAAAAAAAAAAGGTAAAAACCAATAAAAAAACTAAAAAGAAAAAAAGGAAACAAACAAAAATTTATTTCATCATATACCAATTCAAAAACGAATGTATATACAGACCGGAACACAGGGAATATAAATGACTACCGGGACACTCAAAGAGAAATTACAGACTGGGACACCGGGACACAAATGACGACTGGGACGTGTTAGTCGACTGACGTCATGTTTATGTGTCGACTGACGTCATGTTTGTCGACTGACGTCATTATAAGAATTGAGCTGTATGTCGTCATGAAGTTGTTTGTCGACTGACGAAATTACAGACTGGGACACAAATGACGACCGGGACACAGGGAATATAAATGACGACCGGGACACAAATAACGACCGGGACACAGGGAATATAAATGACGACTGGGACACAGGGACACAACTACAACGGGGACGCCGGGGGGCACAGGGGGGATATATAAATGACGATGGGGACACAGGGAATGTTTGATTAGCAGTCACCATCAACAAAGCTCAGGGGCAATTATTAGAATAATGAGGTATAGATATGAATACGGACTGTTTTTCCCGTGGACAATTATATGTTGTATGTTCAAGAGTCGGTAAACCTGACAATCTATTTATGTGTACAGACAATGGGACAGCGAATAATGTTGTATATTCGCAAGTTTTACTTAGTTAAAAACATATATATATATATATATATATATATATATATATATATATATATATATATATATATATATATATATATATATATATATATATATATATATATTTATATATATTCACAGGTGGGACACAGGGACACAACTACAATGGCGCGTAACGACTTACGCGCGCGGGGGGGCTTGGGTGGCGCGAATCACCCCCACCAACTAGGTGTTGGGGTGGCGCCCCAATTATTAGAATAATGAGGTATAGATATGAATACGGACTGTTTTTCCCGTGGACAATTATATGTTGTATGTTCAAGAGTCGGTAAACCTGACAATCTATTTATGTGTACAGACAATGGGACAGCGAATAATGTTGTATATTCGCAAGTTTTACATAGTTAAAAACATATATATATATATATATATATATATATATATATATATATATATATATATATATATATATATATATATATATATTTATATTTATATATATTCACAGGTGGGACACAGGGACACAACTACAATGGCGCGTAACGACTTACGCGCGCGGGGGGGCTTGGGTGGCGCGAATCACCCCCACCAACTAGGTGTTGGGGTGGCGCTTCGCGCCACCCCAACAGCTAGTACTGTTATAAAAACTTTTTCTTTTATAGAGTTTCGGTTGCTATTAGCCGAGATTGCTCCTTAGGGTTTCAGTTACTATTAGCCCATGCTGCTCCTTGCAGTTTCGGTTTCTAATAGCCCAGGTTGCTCCTTACAGTTTCGGTAACTATTAGCCCAGGTTGCTCCTCACAGGTTCGATTACTATTAGCCCAGGTTGCTCCTTACACTTTCAGTTGCCCAGTTCACTACTTAAAGTTTTTTGACAAAAACTGTTTGATTTACCACCTTTGATGTATTTCATAGTAAACAGGTTTTTCTCCAAGTTGCATTAAATTAAATGCAAAATATTTCTTAATTAAATGCTATTTCGTAATTTTGGTAATCAGCTAAATTAATACAGTATTTTATATTTCAATACTTAATCAGTTCGTTATATTAAAGTAATACTATTTAATTCTTCAAGGGACTTGAACAAAATTAAATTATAATTAAAATGACGGTATACCCGAGAAATCTGATATTCTTATCACAAATTTAATAAGCTGAAAATTAGTTTGATAAGTATTGCTAAAAAAGCAAGTAAAAAAGCCTTTGCGTTTGCAATACTTGACGCATTGTCTAGTTGTTTGTTATTAGGGCTAATGGCAACACAGTTTACCTACGGTAAAAAAAAAACAAAAAAAAAACGGGAATATCGCAGTTCTTTCTCCTGATTTCAGTCACAGTTAATTTTCTTGGAATAGTTCCAAATTAATTCAACAGCTTGTCAAATAATCTATCGATTCTTTGCACTTCGTCGCTTCAAGAATCTAATATATCAAACATCTTTTTCCAGAATGCCATGTTTTTTGCTTAATTTTAGCCCTAGCGTCTATCACCTAGTTAGGCCACTTCCCTCTCTTTCAATTATTATTTCCCCACTTTTCTTTTCAGAGTTTCAGTGTCATCTCAAATAACTAAGAAAAGACAGAAAACTGCTTATGTCAACCAGACGAAATGATAGCAACGTTCCTTGGATATTGTGCTTCGCTTTCATTATGTCATAGCATATTCCCCCTTTTTATAAGTTATTTCTACAAAGACCTGATAGAACTTCTGGAGATAAATGTCTTGCCAAGGTGGCAATGTAAAGAAAACGTATTCTTGAAATTAGTGATGGAAATAGAAAATATATGCTTTAGCTGGGGTTCGAACCAGTTACCTTAGTAACCAGGACAGTTCCACTAAGTATTGACAAACAATTGAAAGAAAGAACAAAGGCATAAAACGATTACCAGAGCCAGTGAAAGCGAATTCGAATGTTTTTCAAATATCTTGGTACCACATAAAAAAAAATTCAAGAGAAAAGAAAAAAAGGAAAAACAAGCAAAGTGAAAAAACGAAAAATGATTGAGAAATACAAGTAAAAAAAAACAGAACACTTATATGTAAATCAAAATTGTATTAGGAAGAAAAATACGTAAATGAGGCCCATAAGCCCTATTCAACATGAGATTTAAATTAATAATATAGTTTTGCTAGCGCTAATTTGAGCCATTCAGATTTTTCGTAGAATTTTCTGATAGCCTGAAGAGTTCTAATTGACTCGAATTATCACCAGCTGAATCTCACTATCAGAAAAATTTCTTTGTGAATGGGCCTTGAGCAAGAACCTTGTGCGTTGTTAATGCATCTCACACTAGTCTCACAAGTTCTATACAAATGGATCTGTTTTCCAGTACTGAATGTATTTAAATATATTTCATTGGTTGGCTATATAATGAAGCTATCCAGAAGCTAAACCGATTAGCTCACAAAGTAATGGCAAAAATTTAAAAGCAAATAAATTGCTACTTGTAATTTTAATGTCGTAAAAATATGGTTAAGAAATCGAATGATTCGTGAACTTTCAATGATATTCAATTGAGTCAAAACAAAGTAAATCAACATTTGAGCACATTATCTTAATGAATATATGCTTATTCTGCTCAAGGTTGCAGTATGTACCACCATATTCCATATAAGCTTGTGAATATTACTCTTGCTATTTTCTAATATCTTTTAATCATAGCACCACGCTACGTTCTCCATATTATCTTTTTTAGTATTATATACCGATTCAAGCTGCAATTTTGATTTATCTAGTGCATTTTGACTTCATACTATATCGATTTTTCATTATTACTGGTAGTACTATAATTTCCTCTTTACTGCATTTGCATTTTCTCCACATTTTGCATGTAGTTGCCGCAAAACTTGGTGTATTCAAACTACAATTGCTCGTAACACCTTATTTTGCATATAGTCTGTTTTGGTTTTCAAGCATAGGCTATTGATTCTACCATTACCTTTGTATCATATGCTCACTATCTCTATAAAGCTTCCTTTTGCGACTTTTTTTGTAATTGTGTATTTAGCTTTTCGATCACACTCGTCATAATCATTATTATGCTTTTTATTATTATACAATTCATTATTATATTATATTATTATTCATTATTATACAATCATTATTATGTTTTTTATTATATTGTCATTATCTCCATATTTTGCAAATTACCTAGCGAATTCCAACTAAAATACCATAAATAGACCGTTATACAAATTCTCTAATGCATCTGAAATTGACATTAAACTTTAAGAAGAATCAAAATTCCTTATGCTTTAAAATTCGAATATATTAGGCTACCAGCATGCCCAAAGGAAATGAACGATTTCCAGTGGTTTCCGAAGAAGAAGAAGAAAGAAGAATCATGTATTATAATTCAATATTTGATTATTATTCTTTAAAAAAATTGGTCAATAAAATTTGATTTAATTAGTTTCACATTGCCATATGACTCCTCTTGGTAACAACGGCAAAATCAAAAATTTGTGAAATAGTTTATTGTTTTTCTTCGTTTTTTTCCAAATAACAAACTCTGATTTATTGTATTATTTTATTTCGTTATAGAATAGAAAGTTCTCCCTTTTTTAGAGTATTTCTACAAAGAGCTGATGGAAGTGCTGGAGAAGAACGCCTTGAAAATGTGTCAAATTAAAGGAATGGCTGATGAAGAGTTATTAACAAACTTGGTTTCTGATCACAATGAAAACTGTTCATCACCCTTTGATATTGTCACCAATATGAGGGTGAGTGATGAATAAATATTTCTTTTTATCTTATCTTTTCGTCTATTACTCATAAAATGCTAACCAGTATCGTTAGGCATCAAATACGTCAAAATTAAAATATTTCTCTCTCCCCCCCCCCCCCTACCTATACCCATTTTAAGTTTATTCATACCCGAAAACCGCAATTTTTTAAGATTTTGGAAAGAACAACATAATATTTGTGTCAGTGTTGCCACGTTGAGCAGTAAAAAGAATTAGTTAACTTTGACATTGCTTTTTAAAATATTATAGGTCAGTTGACACCTAAAAATAGTGGGACGTATTTGTGCCATTTGGACGCTTTAGGTGCTTCCACAGGTAGTTGTTAAAATTAGCTTTTTAATTGATTAAATAAAAAAAAACTAATTTTTTTAGCTGAAAGTAAGGAGTGACATTAAAACTTAAAACGAACAAAAATTACTCCGTATATGAAATGGGTTGTCCCCTCCGCAATCCCTCGCTCTTTACGCTAAAGCTTTTAATTGTTTGAAAAAGTAGAATTGTGGCAAAGAGTCAAATTTTAGCGTAAAGAGCGAGGGATTGTGGAGGGGACAACCCATTTCATATACGGAGTAATTTCTGTTCGTTTTAAGTTTTAATGTCGCTCCTTACTTTCAGCTAAAAAAACTAGTTTTTTTTATTTAATTTCTGAACGTTATTGAATTAATGCATGTTTGGTTTTGGCTCTCCGCACATAAATTATTAAAATGAAATTTGCATATTAATTCTTTTTTTGGCTAAATGGCTTTCTCTTAGTTTTGATCAGACGATTTTGAGAAACAAGGGGTGGAGAAGGAGGCCTAGTTGCCCTCCAATTTTTCGGTTACTTGAAAAGGCAACTAGAACTTTTAATTTTTAACGAACGTTTTTATTAGTAAAAAATATACGTAACTTAAGAATTAACTTACGTAACAAACTTTCATAATCTTATATTTTTATTATGTATACGAGGGGGTTTGTACCCTCGTTAATACCTCGCTCTTTACACTAAATCGTAAGTTTTGTCCCAATTCTTTAAGAATGACCCCTGAATCAGAAAGGCCGTAGAATAAATAGTTGAAATTACTAAAAATACTTTAGCATAAAGAGCGAGGTATTTATCTCCTCCTAAATACCTCGCTCTTTATGCTAAAGTATTTTTAGAACCCCTCATATGCGTAATAATCTCTGTTCGTTTTAAGTTTCAATGCTACTCCTTCCTTTCATTTGAAAAAACGTTTTCATGTTTATTTTTCATTGCTTTTTTATAGTAATGCTAGAAAATCCTGCACCCTTTTCATTGAATTTTTCTTCCCCCATGACAGATTCCTCCAAGGAAAGATCCTCCAACATAGCCCCCTCCCCTCAGCCCCACCCCCAAACAAAATAAAATCCCCCTGGAAACGTCTGTACACTTCCCAATAGCCATTACTATATGTAAACACTGGTCAAAGTTTGTAACTTGCAGCCCCTCCCCCAGGGATTGTGGGGGAGTAAGTCATCCCCAAAGACATAGTTATTATGGTTTTCCACTATGCTGAACAAAATGGCTATCTCAAAATTTTTATCAGTTGACTTTGGGAAAAAAATGAGCGTGGGAGGGGGCCTAGATGCCCTCCAATTTTTTTGGTCACTTAAAAAGGGCACTAGAACTTTTCATTTCCTTTAGAATGAGCCCTCTTGTGACATTCTAGGGCCACTTGGACGATACGATGACCCCTGGGAAAAAAAACACAAAAAACAAACAAACAAATAAACACGCATCCGTGATTTGTCTTCTTGCAAAGAATACAAAATTCCACATTTTTGTAGATAGGAGCCTGAAACTTCTACAGTAGGGTTCTCTGATACGCTGAATCTGATGGTGTCATTTTCGTTAAGATACTACGACTTTTAGGGGGTGTTTCCCCCTATTTTCTTAAATAAGGCAAATTTTCTCAGGCTCGTAACTTTTGATGGGTAAGACTAAACTTGATGAAACTTATATATTTAAAATCAGCATTAAAATGCGATTCTTTCGATGTAGCTATTGATATCTAAATTCAATTTTTTAGAGTTTTGGTTACTATTGAGCCGGGTCGCTCCTTACTACAGTTCGTTACCACGAACTGTCTGATAAAAGAAATTGCACAATGCAACAATTTGTATGGATTCATCTATGTTTATTCTTCTATGGACGTTTCTAAGAATTCAAGCGTAGCATCGGCAAACGCGCCTTCTATATCTAAAAAGTGTTTAAAGCGTATTCCTTTAATTCTAAGTGTTGCCCTGTACACCCCAGTTTGTGCAAAGCTGTTCCTGTGGAGAATCCGGTTATAAAACCCCGTTTAGTTTTCAAAATAGATTTTAAGCTCTTGGATTACTAATTAGGTACCAATTTATTAAATGTTCCATCACTTTCAGTTAAAAGGATGTTATCATACTTTAAGGTTTGGGACTTGAAAATCATTTTCCCTGAATTTGGGCACAAAAACATCTTCTGCTTTTCACCGTGTCTTTGGAAGACAGCCTAAAGTTATTCTCCTCCTAATATTCCGAATTTAATGGGCTTTTAAATTTTCCAATCCTTTTTGGAGAATGACAAGATGTACCCTGTCAGCATCAACGGCCTTTTAAGGTCGAAATCATCCATATTTTTTTTTTTTTTTTACTCAATCTCCCTTATATTCTGAGATACCAGCCTATCCCATAAATTGGGATTATTTTTTTTTTAACTGCCTTGAGACTTATGTATTTTTAGATTATTTACATTTATTCCAAGTATCTAGACAAACCATCTAGGGCCAAACAAAAAGCTAGTTATCACCGAATAGGATGGGGGGATGCCCTAAGGAAATATTTAAGGGGAATAGAAACTTCTTGAGAGAGTGTAAAGAAGGATGCTTTAAACAGATTGGAATGGAGGAGGAGCGTGTGTAGCTTTGTTGGCTTCAGGTGGCTTGGTGCCACAGTGAGCTGTTAGTTGTACTATTGGCAGTACTCTAAGTATGCTATTCGGTGTCCCTTCTGGGTCCTTTGTGAGTTTACCATCTCCCTTCCAGACGCTCCCCAAGTAGACCCGGGTTTCCTTTTTTAGAGTCTAGAGTAGCTTAATACTAGTTTCTTCCGACGCTGCATTTCTGCAGAAGTTTCTCCGTGTAGTTCTTTTTGCTTTCCATATTCTTTTTTAGGGAGTTTCAATTTTTCCCAAGGTTCACCACAGTCTCGGGGGTAGGAATGTCCATCTCGATGATCAAATTGCAATTTGATAAAATTGCAATCCCTAGCAGCATTCTAATTTTTTTTTTTTTTTAATTTTGAGCCCAACTAACTTCTTGATTCCCCCCTTCCTCCACTGGTGTTTCGGCTGTTTTTAAAAGCACTTTTCGTAATTTCTGTCTGTCTTTCTGCTTCCCTATTGAGGTCCTCCTCAGTTTTACTTAGACTAGGGGGTAGATTGTCAAGCTTTTTGATTAGCGCTTTATTATAAGTCAGGGTAATTATAAAATTAGCTACATGTCACCATGGTCATGATGACGCTGCAAATTCTTCCGCAAAGTGAATCTCTGAGAAATGTCAACTTTTGCTTCGGCAGGCAGATTTCACGTCGTCTAGTAAAAAGGAAGTCTTTGTTTTGGTGAATATTCGCTTCGTTCTTTTTGGACCAGAGCTGAACATTCATTCTCCATATGGCAAAATTATTTTCAAAATAAATTGAAGTTGCTTTTAAAAATGTACTAGTAAAAAATGTACTAAATGTTCTAAAAATTTACCTAAAAATGAAACATAAAATGAAATAAAAAAATAAAATATACTAAAAACAAATTAGTAAAAATGTACTGGTAGAGATGGAATAGCTTTGCGTTACAGAACTATCAAGCAACCTCACCATACTCATCCTCGCTGGCGCGTCTGACCAAAAGCAAGAAAAGCAACAGCAAATATTTACCAGCGCTTAATTACAAAGTGTATATATAAACCCTCCCACCCCTCAAGATTCCTGTCTGACTCGTAAAAACATAAAAAAATGCAGATAAACAAATTTTGATGCGTTTTAAAAGTTTTTTTTACAATTTATCCAGTCGTTAAAATAATTTTTTCAGCTCTAGAACGATTTTTTTGAACCCGTATGCATTCCAGGAATATGCTGAGACAATGATGGGACTTGCCATAATTTCTTGATCAAAGGGGGTGATTCTCTGATTCCTTGATCGCTAGCTTGTGATTGTTCTGTATGGTATATCTGGGGAAAAAAACGTTTTTTACAAGTAAATTCTCTGTTTCTCTGTCGTTTTCAATTCTCTGGTGGGTAAAATTGTACTCAAAGTAACTAAAAACTCGCTGTTTATGCACTGTTACAAATCTACTAGTTTGTTAAACAAACGACTAGGCAACGTTGCTACGTGTTTGTCGCCTGATGTAACTGCAGGGTTGCCATGGGTAGTACAAAAGTATAATTTCTAGTACTTTTTTATCGAAGTGGTACTTTTTCAATACTTTCTGTTAAATTTGTACTTATTTAATACTTTTCAAGTTATTTTTTTGTCGTCATGGACTCTCAATTTTTCGCTGCATTTACATCCTGGAATTTTTAAAATTTTTAAGTCAGGGATTTTTAAACGATCTCAGACGTGCAGGAATTTCGAATATCTTCCTAAATACGACATAACTAACTTGGTAGATATTTAAAAACAAATAAATTTAAGAACGCATTTTGTACTGTGATTGTCAACTTACTTCGTAACCCCCCGATGAAGCAGAATCATACTAGCTTATTCACCGCATGATAAATTCATATGGCGTGGAAAATCACATATAAACATGCTAAGTTTCTTTTGAGTTGATGGTTGAAGAACTAAGCTTTCTGGCTGTCTATCCAAAGCTAATATTAAAGAAACTTAGAATCGAACAATCTTAGAATCTAGAATCTAACAAACTTACAATCTAAAAAAGATTGTTTTTTTTATATCTCGGTTCGTTTTTCAAATGATGCAGGTAAATCTGGCTCACCCTCCATGAAATATATCCCCCCCCTTACGGAAAACTCCACCGTGAATCTAATCAAACGTAAAGTACACCCTCCGGGCTCCCTCCAGAAGATTCTATCCTCGCTGAAAATCAACGCTCCCCGTAAAATTTCTTGCGGACAATTCAGCCTGAAAAATTATCCTTAGCTTACTTTCATTAGAAAAGGACTTTAATCCCTAATCGGTTTCTCGATCACTCCGAAAATTCCCTCTCCCGTGAAATTTTTTTTCCGGAAATCAAAACACGCGGAAAATTGCCCCCGGATATTCCTTTTTGATTGAAAGTTTTCTTTTTTTTTCTGAAACATTTTTTAGGAGTTGTTCAGAGAATCTCGCTTTCAATCAGACGTAATTTTTGGATTTTCGTAATGACGTTCTTTTTTTCAATGCGAATATCACTTTCAAAGAGTTCGTAGTGACGAACTGTAAGTAAGGAGTGACTTGGCTCAATAGTAACCGAAACTTTAAAAAGCGGAATTTTGATATCAATAGACATATCTGAAGAATAAGCTTATTATGCTGATCTCAAATATATAATATTCATTAAATTTGGTGTTACCCGTCAAAAGCTACAAGCCTGAGAAAATTTGCCTGGATCTTAAAAAAGAGGTAAAAGGTAGTAAAGGAATCTTGATGAAAATCACACCATCAGACTCAACATATTTGAGAACCCTATTGTAGAAGTTTCAAGCTCGTATCTCCAAAAATATGGACTTTTTTGCCAGAAGAAAGAGAACGGACGCGTAATTTTTTTTTTTTTCAGGTGTAACAGCATCCAACCAATAGTCCTAGAATATCGAGAAAGGAATCATTCGAACAGAAATTAAAGGTTCTAGTCCCCTTTTTAAGGGACCAAAAAGATCGGAGGGCAACTAGCCACCCTCCCATCCCCTATTTTTCCTCAAATTCGTCTAATCAGAATTTTGAGATAGCCATTTTGTTTAGCATAGTTGGAAGGTTCAATAATTAATTCTTTGGAGATAACATGATTCCCCACATTTCCTGGGGAAAGGTTTTTAAAATATAAAATTTGCCCAATGTTTACGTATAGTATTTTTTATTCTGAAGTATGCATACATTTTTCGGGTGGGGGATGAATTTTCTGCTGGGGGGATTTTCCCTATGGAGAATTTTCCACGGGAAGGGAGTTTATAGAGAGTGAACGTTTCAAGGGAGATTTCGTACTTGGGGGATTGGCCAGAACTCCTATACGAAATTATTTTTATTTGTCTTTCTTTCTCTTGCCGACTCAATTTTACGCGTGGAGATGTTAAAGGTAATTATCCGGGGTAAATTTTCACCGGGATTAAATCGTCTTGAGGATCTTTCCTGGGGGAGGGGAAATTTTTCCATGGAGGTGGAGCCATTATTACGCATATGAGGGGGGTTGCCCCGTCTTCAACACCTCGCTCTTTACGCAAAAATTTGAATGTCGTCCAGTTCTTTAAGGACGACTCCTGAAAAACAAGGATCGTTTATTTAGAACACTAAAAAGGTTTTATAAAAATACTAAACTTCAGCGTAAAGAGCGAGGTGTTGAAGAGGGGTCAACCCCCTTCATGGTGCGTAATAGTTTCTGTTCGTTTTAAGTTTAAATGTTACTCCTCACTTTCAGTTAAAAAAAACTTTGTATTGTTTAATCATTTATGAAATACGACCCAGTTTTCCTGTGTTGACGCCGCTCCATCGCTCGTACACCGCACCGCATGGGTCGTTTTTGACGCCAAGTCGCTTGATAAGTTGACCGTTGACTGTCAAGAATTTTACTTTAGAAGGTTTTAGAAGGTTTTTTACTTTGGAAAGTGCTGTGATTTATTTAGGCAAATTCTTGAACATTTTATATCCTCTGTTGCTTGGTGGGTTGGTGGATTTCAAAGATTGTACGTTTTGGCCGTCCATATGGGGCCAAACAAAAAGCAGACTATATTAGACTGGTAATAGAATATTGGTATCCGGCTGATATTAGAATATTGTAGTGAAAGACAGGTCAAGGTCTGGGACACGTTCTAAAGATAAGGGTTGGCGGATTCCAAAGATTGTGCATTTTGGCAGCCCATATGGGGCAAAACAAAAAGCAGATTATATTAGACTGGTAATAGAATATTTATATCAGATTGATATTAGAATATTGTGAATAATAAAAGAAAGGCCAAGGTCCTAGGACACTTTTTAAGGATGAGGGTTGGTGGATTCCAAAGATTGTGCGTTTTGGCCGTCCATATGGGGCCAAACAAAGAGCAGACTATATTAGACTGATAATAGAATATTGATGTCAGTCTCACATTAGAATATTATGAGTAATGAAAGAAAGGTCCGACACGTTTTAAGGATGAGGGTTTGCGGATTCCAAAGATTGTGCACTTTTGCAGTCCACATGGGGCCAAACAAAGAGCAGACTATATTAGACTGATAATATAATAGTGATATCAAACTGATTTTAGAATATTGTGAGTAATGAAAGAAAGGTTAAGGTGCTAGGACACGTTTCACGGATATAGATGATAGATTGCCAAATAATGGGCTTTTTGGCCATCCATCTGGGGTCAAGGGATAATCAGGTCTTGCCTGAATGGGATGGGAAGGGGTCATAAGGATGGAAATTGAAGAGGAATGGAAATTGGAGCTTTTTGGGAGTGGGTAAAGAGTGAAGCGTTGAATTGATTGGTTTGGAGGTTGTGTTTGCTTCAGACTGTTTGGTGGTGCAGTGAGTTGTTCGTAGTAGTGGAAACATTTGTTGTTGTTTTTTGGATGACCTCCATAAAAACCAACTACTGTAAATGTTCATTTATTATCTACTTACTGATTGTGAATTATTTCGTCCTTTCTGAAGTCATTATCATCCAAACTTTCATACCAGATTTTATTCAAATCGTAGAGAGAAAATACGGGGGATGTATTTGGAAAAGATGCGCTATAAAAGAGAGAAAAAGCAAAATCAGTGATATGTGCTTATTCAACATTAGTAGTCATCCTTAACAGTACGTGATCTTTAATATAAGGCTTTTATTCGTCCTGGTTAAGTGGTTAAAACGCTTAACTAACAAGCGAATGGTCGCTGGTTGGTGGCTGTTGTTTAATTTAGGGCAAAGGCTAGTGCGAGGGGTTACCGTTTTCAGAAATAACTTACACCAGGTGGCGCGTCCCAAGCGTCACAGAACTGTGCGGCGCACGTGGTGCTCTGAAACGTATATCCGGTGGCGGAAAATGGGCCCCCGCTCGGGTCAGCGTTTGATGGTTTTCCTCCAGCCACCCATGACCGATCTGCATGTCATAAGATTCGAACCCGCGCTGCGTCGACCGCATTGGTCCGTATACGAAAGTTGGTTATGTTTTTAGTTTGTTTAATGAGGCTTTTTGCTACATTGCATGTATTGCTGAAACCATGATTGTTTGAATCTTCCCCCGAAACCACTTGACCTCCTGGTCCTGAATCTAAATTTGATTTTTTAGAAGTACATTGATGGTGTGTAGGCGGAAACAAAAATTTTGTAAAACATAATCATTGATAAATTTCAGTCAGCTTAGGCAGTTCCTCCTGTCTTGAACAGGAACGATTGTCCAATACTTAAAAGGAAGTCTTAGTAATGATCTCATTAAATGGGTGTTAGTATGAAGATGTCCTTTCTGCTAACTGAAGAATTTGATGGTCCATCACATTGTTCTCGATAAGTAAAAAAAAGACAATAATTATTTACTGGCACGTACACATATTTTCATGACTCTTTTTTTTTTTCGTCTTCGTACGACCAGTAGATATGTAGATGTTCCATGGGGGGGGGGTTACATATTTTATTCTTCATTTAATTCCTTGTAATGGCTATTACAATAATAAGGTGCTGGTAAAAACGACGCTCTGACCTCAACAGCTTGTTTTTTTGTTTTTTTTGGCAGTTATTCAAAATTTGTATCTAATAAAATTAGTATAAAACAATTCTTTGGTGGTGCTGTGGGTTTGACCCTACCTTGAAAATACGGGACCCAGAGATCCCGACCCGGCTGTAGCACCACACCGCAAGGCCGACGTAAGGACCTTAGTTGTTACGAAGCGTCGTTAATCCTATATAAATACAAACATCATAAATAATTAAAGTTCCATGAAAGGGATACATTCACCTCTTATCCCTGTTTGATCCCTATTTTTTCCCTTTTGCACCCGTATTTGAAATCATTCGATATCTGGAAGTTTCAGTAATAGGGTGCTGGTAATAATGACGCTATAGCTCCATAGTTTGCTTTTCTGTTTATTTTTTTTTTTCAAAATTTGTAACTGCTAAGAGTTAGTACAAAGCCTTTGTAAAGGCTGGAACCTTTTTCTAAGATTTATCTCATTGTATTTTATATATATTCTTAAGGAGAAAGTATGGAATATCTTCTTTGTTCTTCCTTTCTTCGCAAACAAAAGACGGTGGTTTTCATAATATTTCAATGACGCCCTTTTCGTACAAGAGAAGTAATAATTGAAATCTAGTCTATTCAACTTGACTTTGCTTGGATACAAGTATTTCATTTGAGATAGCTGGTATTCTGAATATAGAAACATCTCCATTTCTCTTAGACTAAAACGAAATGGATTTATTCTCTTATTGAATACCAGGCTTCTGTAAAAAAAAAAAATTAAGTTAGATTTTTTTTTAAAAAAAATCTAAGATTCAATTCTTTATGCTTGTATACTTCCACTTATAAAAAAAAAAAAAATAGAAAATCCTTTAACTATTTATTCTACGGCCTTTCTCATTCAGGGGTCATTCTTAAGGGTTCATTCTTAAAGAATTGGGACAAAACTTAAGATTTAGCGTAAAGAGCGAGGTATTAACGAGGGGAAAAAACCCCTCGTATACATAATAAAAATATAAGAATATAAAAGTTTGTTACGTAAGTTAATTCTTAATTATACGTAAGTTACGTATATTTTTTACTAATAAAAACGTTCGTTAAAAATAAGTTCTAGTTGCCTTTTTAAGTAACTGAAAAATTGGAGGGCAACTAGACCTCCATCCCCACCCCTTATTTCTCAAAATCATCTGATCAAAACTAAGAGAAATCCATTGGCCCAAAAAAGAATTGATATGCAAATTTCATTTTAATAATTTATGTGCGGAGAGCCAAAATCAAACATGCATTAATTCAAAAACGTTCAGTAATTAAATAAAAAAACTAGTTTTTTTTAACTGAAAGTAAGGAGCGACATTAAAACTTAAAACGAACAGAAATTACTTCGTATGTAAAATGGGTTGTCCCCTCCGCAATCCCTCCCTCTTTACGCTATAGTTTGACTCTTTGCCACAGTTCTACTTTTTACAACAATTAAAAACTTTAGCGTAAAGAGCGAGGCGTTGAGGAGGGGACAACACATTTCATATACGGAGTAATTTCTGTTCGTTTTGAGTTTTTATGTCGCTCCTTACTTTCAGTTAAAAAAAACTAGGTTTTTTTATTTAATTATTAGTAAAGACGGTGGGAGCAGTGAAGATGTTAAAAGTAGAGTAGCCAAGGCTCAGGGTGTTTTTCCCTGAGTTAAAAAAAAAGTTTAAAAGAATAGGAGGATACGTCTTCAAACCAATATTAGAATATTGGAAGCTACAGTGAAGACAGTGGTCAAATATGGCTCTGGAGCATGGGCGCTCCGAAAAGCGGATGGAAATTTACTATATGGCTTCCAGCGAAATTGCCTATGGATTGTTCAGGGTACCTGGCTGACTGACCGTATTTCAAACAGTAGGTGCTACGAAATATGTGGTTCAATCCCACTTTCTAGGGCTATAATGAAAGAAAAATTGAGATGGCTAGGCCATGTTCTGCTGATGAAGGATGACAGATTGCCGAAGATTGTCCTTTTTGGCCCACTGTTTGGGGTTAAAAGGAAAGCAGGTCGTTCTCTTCTGGGGTGGGAGGATGTCATAAGTAAAGATTTGAAGGAAATTGGAATTTTCTGGGAGGGTGTAAAGAGAGAGGCCTTGAACTAATTGGATTGAAGGAGGATCCCACGTACCTGTGTTGGCCTCAGGCAGCTTGGTGCTGCGGTTAGTTGTTAGTAGTAGTACTAGTCGTAGTAGTAGTAGTTTTGAACTCTATTCCAGGTAGCTGTCTCTCTCTGTCTTTCTCTTTTTCTGTCCCTCTTTGTTTCTCTTTCTCTCTCCCTCTCTCGCTTTCTTTGTTCTTTTCTCCCTTCCTCTCTTTTTCTCTCCCCTTATCTCTTTCTTTCTCTTTGTTTAGGGGTAAGGGGAGATACTTTTGTGTCAGAACGTGTCGATATGTCTTATTATCTGGTTTATTCTGATCAATTTATTTGTCCACTAGTGATAAAAATTAACTTAATTGCCCGGAAACGTCTGCTATCAACGCCAGGTTTGATAAAGTATCCCTTGTACTTTTCCCTTGTTAGATTAGACCCCTTCTTTATCTGTCCGCTCTTCATCAATTCTTTTACAGGATGTAACACGTGACTTGCTTAACGACTTAGTCCAGACCACCGAGGAATTCGTAAGTGGGCTAGTAGTGGAGGCTACGAAAGTAATTGGTCAGAGGAAAGAAATCACTTTGACCCATCTCCAGTGTGCATGGCAGATCTCGTTTGATCTTTTAATGGCAGTTAGTAAGTACTTTTATAATTTTGATTCACAGTGTTTTGCCCGAGGGGTCACTGATTTTTAGAAATCACGTTCACGAGATGGCGCACGCCAAGTTTGGCCGAAGTGTGCCAAGAGTGAAAGAGCTGTGCCAGTCTGTGTTAGGACTTGGTCAGGCATGGTGGAACTGTACCCTGCGTAATGGAACTATGCGGCACAAGGGGTGCTCCAAAATATACACAAGGTAGCGGCAGGCAGGCGATCCCTTGATGTTGGCTATATTTCATTTTTTATTGAACTGTTAAGATGTCTGGTTGATTATTTTTAGATATTAAACTAGGGTAAAATCTCAAGAGAAAGATGTTGTATTGTATTTGCTTTCATACACTGATGTTATATAATGAGAAAAATGTCACACTTTTTTTTCTTTTTTGCTTATATTTGTGGGCACCAACTAAGTAATCAAATACCATTATTAAACCTTTACCCAAATTCACTATTTAAAAAGAAAACATTTTGTCGTAGACAGCTCAGGTATGACCTGAAGGGATCTATCTGACCTTCAAATACGCATGTAATGTTTACTTTCAGTCAATTCAATTGCCTAACGTTCCAAAAACGCTCCCTTAGAATTATTGTTCCTTCTAGTCTTTAAAGCTTTGGAATAAATCCTAACA
Organism: Artemia franciscana; assembly: GCF_032884065.1. Classification (NCBI taxonomy): domain Eukaryota; kingdom Metazoa; phylum Arthropoda; class Branchiopoda; order Anostraca; family Artemiidae; genus Artemia; species Artemia franciscana. The sequence goes on along the minus strand of NC_088870.1, from coordinate 11,404,212 downwards.
AAAGGTATAATATCCATTCCGTCTTTCCCGCAATACAGCGTAAGCATTTGCAGTAGTGAAATCTAGTTTCAAAAAATACAAAATTGCTAGCGATTGGTTTTCGTCTTCAGGATAAACCAAACGTTCCCAAATTCGAGCTAAACGAACAACCGAACGTTCATGGCTGCATGATATGTTTATGCTTCGTATTTCGTTCTTTTTTTAGTATTCATTTGCCCCTAGGATACAATGAGGTGATTGGCTGGCTGGCTTGG